>NW_027182846.1:795000-820000 GCF_041146395.1 Eulemur rufifrons
GGTTGAGTGTTAGGGTTAGCATTAAGGATTAGGGTTAGGGTCAGGGTTAAATGCTTGGGTGCGGGTAATGGTTAGGGTCAGGATTAAGGTTCACGGATAGGGTTAGTGTTAAGGGTTACGGGTAGGTTTAGGGTTCAGGGTTAGTGTTAGCATTAGTGCTTAAGGTTAGTATTAGGTGGCAGGTTAGATTTAGGGTTAGATCTAGGCGTTAGGGTAAGGGCTAGCGTTAGGGTTAAGAGATAGGGTTAGGTTTAATGCTTAGGATTAGGGTTAGGGTTTGGGGTTAAAGTAAGTGTTAGGGGTTAGGTTTAAGGATCAAAGGTTAGGGTTATTTTTAGCTGTAGCGTTAGGGTTAGGGATAAGGGATCCCATTAGCATTAAGGGTCTTCCTTACTGTAGGGTTAAGGGTTAGGCTTAGAGTTAAAGGTAAAGGTTAGGGTCAGTGTTAAGATTTAGGGTGAGGGTTAATGGTTAGGGTAAAGTTTAAGCGTTAGGGTTAGGGATTAGTGATTAGGGTTTTTGGTTAGTGTTAGGGTTAGCGGTTAGGAGTTAGTGTTTTATGAAGGGGTATGGTTAGAATTAGGATTGGGGTTAGAGTTAGGGTGAGGTATAGGGGTTATGTTTAGGGGTTAGTTTTAGGGTAAAAGGATAGGATTAGGGTTAAGGGTTGGGCTTAGGTTTAGGGTTAAAGTTTACTGCTAGGGTTAGGGATAGGGTTCAGGGTTAGCTTTAGGGGTTCTGGTTAGGGTTAGGTGTTAGGTTAGTGTCAGGGTTAGGTCTAGTCGTGAGGGTAAGGTTTAGGGTTAGCTTTAAGAGCTAGGGTTAGGTTAATGGTTAGGATTAGGATTAGGGTTAAGGGTTAGGGTAAGGCTTAGGGGTTAGGGTGAAGGGTTAGGGTCAAGGGTTAGGGTTTTTGTTAGGCATAGCGTTGGGGTTAGAAGTAAGGGTTACTGTCAGTGTTAGGGTTGTAGGTAGGGTTCCGGTTAGGGTTAGCGGTTTAGAATTATGGTTAGGGATTAGGTGTCACAGTGATGACTAGGAGATAGGGTTAGAATTATGGGATGGGGTTGTTCTCAGGAAATGGGTTATGCATTAACGTTAGGATAAGAGGTTAAAGTTAGGTCCACGGTGAAGTTTACGTGTTAAGGGGAGAAATAGGAACAGGGTTGGGTGTTACGTTAAGAGTTAGGGTTATCTGTTAAAGGTTTTGTTTATGCTTAGCGCACGGGCCCTGTCTGCATTAGGCGGACGGGGGGAGTTTAGGGGGCTGGGATTGTACCCGGGAACCCACTCTATCATACTCTGGGTATGGGCCCGTGGGTTTCATACAGGACACAGTGGTAGAGCCTCCTTTAACGCATGGCATGGGAGGATTGCAGGCTTTCTAAACTCTAAGAGAGCAAGAAGTCTGAGAATTAGATTTAGGGTTAGGATTCTGGTTAGGGTTAAGGATGAAGTTTAGTGTTAGGGTGAGGGCTTAGGGTTAGGGAATAGGGTTAGGGTTAAAGGTTACTCTTAGGTTTAACGGTTACACTTTGATTTAGGGTTGAGGTTTACGGTTAGGGTTAAGATGAGGGGTTAGGGTTTGGTACAGGGTTAGGGTTAAGTGTTAGGTTTAGGGTTGAAGATTAGGATTAGGGTTAGGATTAAAAGTTTGCGTGAGAGTTAACGCTTAGGGTTAAGGTTAAGAGTTAGGGTTTAGGGTTAGGGTTAGGGTTAGGGTTAGTTTTAGGGTTAGAGTTATGTGTTATGGTTTGTGTTAGAGGTTAGGGTTAGGTTTACTGGTCACGATTAGGGTTACGTTTAGGGGGTAGCATTAGGGTTAGGGTTAGGGTTAAGGGATAGGATTAGGGTTAAGTGTTGGGCTTAGGGTTAGGGTTTAGTGTTAGGGTTAGCATTAAGGATTAGGGTTAGGGTCAGGGTTAAATGCTTGGGTGCGGGTAATGGTTAGGGTCAGGGTTAAGGTTCACGGACAGGGTTAGTGTTAAGGGTTACGGGTAGGTTTAGGGTTCAGGGTTAGTGTTAGCATTAGGCCTTAAGGTTAGGATTAGGCGGTAGGTTAGGTTTAGGGTTAGATCTAGGCGTTAGGGTAAGGGCTAGCGTTAGGGTTAAGAGACAGGGTTAGGTTTAATGCTTAGGATTAGGGTTAGGGTTTGGGGTTAAAGTAAGTGTTACGGGTTAGGTTTAAGGATCAAAGGTTAGGGTTATTTTTAGCTGTAGTGTTAGGTTTAGGGATAAGGGATCCCATTAGCATTAAGGGTCTTCCTTACTGTAGGGTTAAGGGTTAGGCTTAGAGTTAAAGGTTAAGGTTAGGGTCAGTGTTAAGACGTAGGGTGAGGGTTAATGGTTAGGGTAAAGGTTAAGCGTTAGGGTTAGGGATTAGTGATTAGGGTTTTTGGTTAGTGTTAGGGTTAGCGGCTAGGAGTTAGTGTTTTATGAAGGGGTATGGTTAGAATTAGGATTGGGGTTAGAGTTAGGGTGAGGTATAGGGGTTAGGTTTAGGGGTTAGTTTTAGGGTAAAAGGAGAGGATTAGGGATACGGGTTGGGCTTAGGTTTAGGGTTAAAGTTTACTGCTAGGGTTAGGGATAGGGTTCAGGGTTAGCTTTAGGGGTTCTGGTTAGGGTTAGGTGTTAGGTTAGTGTCAGGGTTAGGTCTAGTCGTGATGGTAAGGTTTAGGGTTAGCTTTAAGAGCTAGGGTTAGGTTTAATGGTTAGGATTAGGATTAGGGTTAAGGGTTAGGGTAAGGCTTAGGGGTTAGGGTGAAGGGTTAGGGTTTTTGTTAGGCATAGCGTTGGGGTTAGAAGTAAGGGTTACTGTCAGTGTTAGGGTTGTAGGTAGGGTTACGGTTAGGGTTAGCGGTTTAGAATTAGGGTTAGGGATTAGGTGTCACAGTGATGACTAGGAGATAGGGTTAGAATTATGGGATAGGTGTTGTTCTCAGGAAATGGGTTATGCATTAACGTTAGGATAACAGGTTAAAGTTAGGCGCACGGTGAGGTTTACGTGTTAAGGGGAGAAATAGGAACAGGGTTGGGTGTTATGTTCAGGGTTAGGGTTATCTGTTAAAGGTATTGTTTATGCTTAGCGCACGGGCCCTGTCTGCATTAGGCGGGCGGGGGGAGTTTAGGGGGCTGGGATTGTACCCGGGAACCCACTCTATCATACTCTGGGTATGGGCCCGTGGGTTTCATGCAGGACACAGAGGTAGAGCCTCCTTTCACGCATGGCATGGGAGGATTGAGGCTTTCTAAACTCTAAGAAAGCAAGAATTCTGAGAATTAGATTTAGGGTTAGGATTCTGGTTAGGGTTAAGGATGAAGTTTAGTGTTAGGGTGAGGGCTTATGGTTAGGGATTAGGGTTAGGGTTAAAGGTTACTCTTAAGTTTAACGGTTACACTTTGGTTTAGGGTTGAGGTTTACGGTAAGGGTTAAGATGAGGGGTTAGGGTTTGGTACAGGGTTAGGGTTAAGTGTTAGGTTTAGGGTTGAAGATTAGGATTAGGGTTAGGATTAAAGGTTAGCGTGAGAGTTAACTCTTAGGGTTAAGGTTAAGAGTTAGGGTTTAGGGTTATGGTTAGCGTTAGGGTTAGTTTTAGGGTTAGAGTTATGTGCTATGGTTTGTGTTAGAGGTTAGGGTTAGGTTTACTAGTCACGGTTAGGGTTACGTTTAGGGGTTAGCATTAGGGTTAGGGTTAAGGGATAGGAATAGGGTTAAGTGTTGGGCTTAGAGTTAGGGTTTAGTGTTAGGGTTATCATTAAGGATTAGGGGTAGGGAAAGGGTTAAATGCCTGGGTGCGGGTAATGGTTAGGGTCAGGGTTAAGGTTCACGGATAGGGTTAGTGTTAAGGGTTACGGGTAGGTTTAGGGTTCAGGGTTAGAGTTAGCATTAGGGCTTAAGGTTAGGATTAGGCGGTAGGTTAGATTTAGGGTTAGATCTAGGCGTTAGGGTAAGGGCTAGCGTTAGGGTTAAGAGATAGGGTTCGGTTTAATGCTTAGGTTTAGGGTTAGGGTTTGTGGTTAAAGTAAGTGTTAGGGGTTAGGTTTAAGGATCAAAGGTTAGGGTTATTTTTAGCTGTAGTGTTAGGGTTAGGGATAAGGGATCCCATTAGCATTAAGGGTCTTCCTTCCTGTAGGGTTAAGGGTTAGGCTTAGAGTTAAAGGTTAAGGTTAGGGTCAGTGTTAAGATTTAGGGTGAGGGTTAACGGTTAGGGTAAAGGTTAAGCGTTAGGGTTAGGGATTAGTGATTAGAGTTTTTGGTTAGTGTTAGGGTTAGCGGTTAGGAGTTAGTGTTTTATGAAGGGGTATGGTTAGAATTAGGATTGGGGTTAGAGTTAGGGTGAGGTATAGGGATTAGGTTTAGGGGTTAGTTTTAGGGTAAAAGGATAGGATTAGGGTTACGGGTTGGGCTTAGGTTTAGGGTTAAAGTTTACTGCTAGGGTTAGGGATAGGTTTCAGGGTTAGCTTTAGGGGTTCTGGTTAGCGTTAGGTGTTAGGTTAGTGTCAGGGTTAGGTCTAGTCGTGAGGGTAAGGTTTAGGGTTAGCTTTAAGAGCTAGGGTTAGGTTTAATGGTTAGGATTAGGATTAGGGTTAAGGGTTAGGGTAAGGCTTAGGGGTTAGGGTGAAGGGTTAGGGTCAAGGGTTAGGGTTTATGTTAGGCATAGCGTTGGGGTTAGAAGTAAGGGTTACTGTCAGTGTTAGGGTTGTAGGTAGGGTTACGGTTAGGGTTAGCGGTTTAGAATTAGGGTTAGGGATTAGGTGTCACAGTGATGACTAGGAGATAGGGTTAGAATTATGGGATAGGGGTTGTTCTCAGGAAATGGGTTATGCATTAAGGTTAGGATAAGAGGTTAAAGTTAGGCGCACGGTGAGGTTTACGTGTTAAGGGGAGAAATAGGAACAGGGTTGGGTGTTATGTTCAGGGTTAGGTTTATCTGTTAAAGGTATTGTTTGTGCTTAGCGCACGGGCCCTGTCTGCATTAGGCGGGCTGGGGGAGTTTAGGGGGCTGGGATTGTACCCGGGAACCCACTCTATCATACTCTGGGTATGGGCCTGTGGGTTTCATGCAGGACACGGTGGTAGAGCCTCCTTTCACGCATGGCATGGGAGGATTGCAGGCTTTCTAAACTCTAAGAAAGCAAGAAGTCTGAGAATTAGATTTAGGGTTAGGATTCTGGTTAGGGTTAAGGATGAAGTTTAGTGTTAGGGTGAGGGCTTATGGTTAGGGATTAGGGTTAGGGTTAAAGGTTACTCTTAAGTTTAGCGGTTACATTTTGGTTTAGGGTTGAGGTTTACGGTTAGGGTTAAGATGAGGGGTTAGGGTTAGGTACAGGGTTAGGGTTAAGTGTTAGGTTTAGGGTTGAAGATTAGGATTAGGGTTAGGATTAAAGGTTAGTGTGAGAGTTAACGCTTAGGGTTAAGGTTAAGAGTTAAGGTTTAGGGTTAGGGATAGGGTTAGGGTTAGTTTTAGGGTTAGAGTTATGTGCTATGGTTTGAGTTAGAGGTTAGGGTTAGGATTACTGGTGACGGTTAGGGTTACGTTTAGGGGTTAGCATTAGGGTTAGGGTTAAGGGATAGGATTAGGGTTAAGTGTTGGGCTTAGGGTTAGGGTTTAGTGTTAGGGTTATCATTATGGACTATGGGTAGGGTCAGGGTTAAATGCTTGTTGCGGGTAATGGTTAGGGTCAGGGTTAAGGTTCATGGATAGGGTTAGTGTTAAGGGTTACGGGTAGGTTTAGGGTTAAGGGTTAGAGTTAGCATTAGGGCTTTAGGTTAGGATTAGGCGGTAGGTTAGATTTAGGGTTAGATCTAGGCATTAGGGTAACGGCTAGCGTTAGAATTAAGAGATAGGGTTAGGTTTAATGCTTAGGATTACGGTTAGGTTTTGGGGTTAAAGTAAGTGTTAGGGGTTAGGTTTCAGGATCAAAGGTTAGGGTTATTTTTAGCTGTAGTGTTAGGGTTAGGGATAAGGGATCCCATTAGCATTAAGGGTCTTCCTTCCTGTAGGGTTAAGGGTTAGGCTTAGAGTTAAAGGTTAAGGTTCGGGTCAGTGTTAAGATTTAGGGTTAGGGTTAACGGTTAGGGTAAAGGTTAAGCGTTAGGGTTAGGGATTAGTGATTAGGGTTTTTGGTTAGTGTTAGGGTTAGCAGTTAGGAGTTAGTGTTTTATGAAGGGTTATGGTTAGAATTACTATTGGGTTTAGAGTTAGGGTGAGGTATAGGGGTTAGGTTTAGGGGTTAGTTTTAGGGTAAAAGGATAGGATTAGTGTTACGGGTTGGGCTTAGGTTTAGGGTTAAAGTTTACTGCTAGGGTTAGGGATAGGGTTCAGGGTTAGCTTTAGGGGTTCTGGTTAGGATTAGGTGTTCGGTTAGTGTCAAGGTTAGGTCTAGTCGTGAGGGTAAGGTTTAGGGTTAGCTTTAAGAGCTAGGGTTAGGTTTAATGGTTAGGATTAGGATTAGGGTTAAGGGTTAGGGTAAGGCTTAGGGGTTAGGGTGAAGGGTTAGGGTCAAGGGTTGGGGTTTTTGTTAGGCATAGCGTTGGGGTTAGAAGTAAGGGTTAATGTCAGTGTTAGGGTTGTAGGTAGGGTTACGGTTAGAGTTAGCGGTTTAGAATTAGGGTTAGGGATTAGGTGTCACAGTGATGACTAGGAGATAGGGTTAGAATTATGGGATAGAGGTTGTTCTCAGCAAATGGCTTATGCATTAACGTTAGGATAAGAGGTTAAAGTTAGGCGCACGGTGAGGTTTACGTGTTAAGGGGAGAAATAGGAACAGGGTTGGGTGTTATGTTCAGGGTTAGGGTTATCTGTTAAAGGTATTGTTTATGCTTAGCGCACGGGCCTTGTCTGCATTAGGCGGGCGGTGAGAGTTTAGGGGGCTGGGATTGTACCCGGGAACCCACTCTATCATACTCTGGGTATGGGCCTGTGGGTTTCATGCAGGACACAGTGGCAGAGCCTCCTTTCACGCATGGCATGGGAGGATTGCAGGCTTTCTAAACTCTAAGAAAGCAAGAAGTCTGAGAATTAGATTTAGGGTTAGGATTCTGGTTAGTGTTAAGGATGAAGTTTAGTGTTAGGGTGAGGGCTTATGGTTAGGGATTAGGGTTAGGGTTAAAGGTTACTCTTAAGTTTAACGGTTACACTTTGGTTTAGGGTTGAGGTTTACGGTTAGGGTTAAGATGAGGGTTTAGGGTTAGGTACAGGGTTAGGGTTAAGTGTTAGGTTTAGGGTTGAAGATTAGGATTAGGGTTAGGATTAAAGGTTAGCGTGAGAGTTAACGCTTAGGGTTAAGGTTAAGAGTTAGGTTTTAGGGTTAGGGTTAGGGTTAGGGTTAATTTTAGGGTTAGAGTTATGTGGTATGGTTTGTGTTAGAGGTTAGGGTTAGGTTTACTGGTCACGGTGAGGGTTACGTTTAGGGGTTAGCATTAGGGTTAGGGTTAAGGGATAGGATTAGGGTTAAGTGTTGGGCTTAGGGTTAGGGTTTAGTGTTAGGGTTAGCATTAAGGATTAGGGGTAGAGTCAGGTTTAAACGCTTGGGTGCGGGTAATGGTTAGGGTCAGGGTTAAGGTTCAAGTATAGGGTTAGTGTTAAGGGTTACGGGTAGGTTTAGGGTTCAGGGTTAGAGTTAGCATTAGGGCTTAAGGTTAGGATTAGGCGGTAGGTTAGATTTAGGGTTAGATCTAGGCGTTAGGGTAAGGGCTAGCGTTAGGGTTAAGAGATAGGGTTAGGTTTAATGCTTAGGATTAGGGTTAGGTTTTGGGGTTAAAGTAAGTGTTAGGGATTAGGTTTAAGGATCCAAGGTTAGGGTTATTTTTAGCTGTAGTGTTAGGGTTAGGGATAAGGGATCCCATTAGCATTAAGGGTCTTCCTTACTGTAGGGTTAAGGGTTAGGCTTAGAGTTAAAGGTTAAGGTTAGGGTCAGTGTTAAGATTTAGGGTGAGGGTTAACGGTCAGGGTAAAGGTTAAGCGTTAGGGTTAGGCATTAGTGATTAGGGTTTTTGGTTAGTGTTAGGGTTAGCGGTTAGGAGTTAGTGTTTTATGAAGGGGTATGGTTAGAATTAGGATTGGGGTTAGAGTTAGGGTGAGGTATAGGGGTTAGGTTTAGGGGTTAGATTTAGGGTAAAAGGATAGGATTTGGGTTACGGGTTGGGCTTAGGTTTAGGGTTAAAGTTTACTGCTAGGGTTAGGGATAGGTTTCAGGGTTAGCTTTAGGGGTTCTGGTTAGGGTTAGGTGTTAGGTTAGTGTCAGGGTTAGGTCTAGTCGTGAGGGTAAGGTTTAGGGTTAGCTTTAAGAGCTAGGGTTAGGTTTAATGTTTAGGATTAGGATTAGGGTTAAGGGTTACTGTTAGGCTTAGGGGTTAGGGTGAAGGGTTAGGGTCAAGGGTTAGGGTTTTTGTTAGGCATAGCGTTGGGGTTAGAAGTAAGGGTTACTGTCAGTGTTAGGGTTGTAGGTAGGGTTACGGTTAGGGTTAGCGGTTTAGAATTAGGGTTAGGGATTAGGTGTCACAGGGATGACTAGGAGATAGGGTTAGAATTATGGGATAGGGGTTGTTCTCAGGAAATGGGTTATGCATTAACGTTAGGATAAGAGATTAAAGTTAGGCGCACGGTGAGGTTTACGTGTTAAGGGGAGAAATAGGAACAGGGTTGGGTGTTATGTTCAGGGTTAGGGTTATCTGTTAAAGGTATTGTTTATGCTTAGCGCACGGGCCCTGTCTGCATTAGGCAGGCGGAGGGAGTTTAGTTGGCTGGGATTGTACCCGGGAACCCACTCTATCATACTCTGGGTATGGGCCCGTGGGTTTCATGCAGGACACAGTGGTAGAGCCTCCTTTCACGCATGGCATGGGAGGATTGAGGCTTTCTAAACTCTAAGAAAGCAAGAAGTCTGAGAATTAGATTTAGGGTTAGGATTCTGGTTAGGGTTAGGGTGAGGGCTTAGGTTTAGGGAATATGGTTAGGGTTAAAGGTTACTCTTAGTTTTAACGGTTACACTTTGGTTTAGGGTTGAGGTTTACGGTAGGGTTAAGATGAGGGGTTAGGGTTTGGTACAGGGTTAGGGTTAAGTGTTAGGCTTAGGGTTGAAGATTAGGATTAGGGTTAGGATTAAAGGTTAGCGTGAGAGTTAACGCTTAGGGTTAAGGTTAAGAGTTAGGGTTTAGGGTTAGGGTTAGGGTTAGTTTTTGAGTTAGAGTTATGTGCTATAATTGTGTTAAAGGTTAGGGTTAGGGTTAGGGTTAGGGTTAGGGTTAAGGGATAGGATTAGGGTTAAGTGTTGGCCTTAGGGTTAGGGTTTAGTGTTAAGGTTAGCATTAAGGATTAGGGTTAGGGTCAGGGTTAAATGCTTGGGTGCGGGTAATTGTTAGGGTCAGGGTTTAGGTTCACGGATAGGGTTAGTGTTAAGGGTTACGGGTAGGTTTAGGGTTCAGGGTTAGTGTTAGCATTAGGGCTTAAGGTTAGGATTAGGCGGTAGTTAGATTTAGGGTTAGATCTAGGCGTTAGGGTAAGGGCTAGCGTTAGGGTTAAGAGATAGGGTTAGGTTTAATGCTTAGGATTAGGGTTAGTGTTTGGGGTTAAAGTAAGTGTTAGGGGTTAGGTTTAAGGATCCAAGGTTAGGGTTATTTTTAGCTGTAGTGTTAGGGTTAGGGATAAGGGATCCCATTAGCATTAAGGGTCTTCCTTACTGTAGGGTTAAGGGTTAGGCTTAGAGTTAAAGGTTAAGGTTAGGGTCAGTGTGAAGATTTAGGGTGAGGGTTTACGGTTAGGGTAAAGGTTAAGGGATAGGGTTAGGGATTAGTGATTAGGGTTTTTGGTTAGTGTTAGGGTTAGCGGTTAGGAGTTAGTGTTTTATGAAGGGGTATGATAGAATTAGGACTGGGGTTAGAGTTAGGGTGAGGTATAGGGGTTAGGTTTAGGGGTTAGTTTTAGGGTAAAAGGATAGGATTAGGGTTACGGGTTGGGCTTAGGTTTAGGGTTAAAGTTTACTGCTGGGGTTAGGGATAGGGTTCAGGGTTAGCTTTAGGGGTTCTGGTTAGTGTTAGCTGTTAGGTTAGTGTCAGGGTTAGGTCTAGTCGTGAGGGTAAGGTTTAGGGTTAGCTTTAAGAGCTAGGGTTAGGTTTAATGGTTAGGATTAGGATTAGGGTTAAGGGTTAGGGTAAGGCTTAGGGGTTAGGGTGAAGGGTTAGGGTCCAGGGTTAGGGTTTTTGTTAGGCATAGCGTTGAGGTTAGAAGTAAGGGTTACTGTCAGTGTTAGGGTTGTAGGTAGGGTTACGGTTAGGGTTAGCGGTTTAGAATTAGGGTTAGGGATTAGGTGTCACAGTGATGACTAGGAGATAGGGTTAGAATTATGGGATGGGGTTGTTCTCAGGAAATGGGTTATGCATTAACGTTAGGATAAGAGGTTAAAGTTAGGCGCACGGTTAGGTTTACGTGTTAAGGGGAGAAATAGAAACAGGGTTCGGTGTTATGTTCAGGGTTAGGGTTATCTGTTAAAGGTATTGTTTATGCTTAGCGCACGGGCCCTGTCTGCATTAGGCGGGCGGGGGGAGTTTAGGGGGCTGGGATTGTACCCGGGATCCCACTCTTTCATACTCTAGGTATGGGCCCGTGGGTTTCATGCAGGACACAGTGGTAGAGCCTCCTTTCACGCATGGCATGGGAGGATTGCAGGCTTTCTAAACTCTAAGAAAGCAAGAAGTCTGAGAATTAGATTTAGGGTGAGGATTCTGGTTAGGGATAAGGATGAAGTTTAGTGTTAGGGTCAGGTCTTAGGGTTAGGGAATAGGGTTAGGGTTAAAGGTTACTCTTAGGTTTAACGGTTACACTTTGGTTTAGGGTTGAGGTTTACGGTTAGGGTTAAGAGGAGGGGTTAGGGTTTGGTACAGGGTTAGGGTTAAGTGTTAGGTTTAGGGTTGAAGATTAGGATTAGGGTTAGGATTAAAGGTTAGCGTGAGAGTTAACGCTTAGGGTTAAGGTTAAGAGTTAGGGTTTAGGGTTAGGGTTAGGGTTAGTTTTAGGGTTAGAGTTATGTGCTATGGTTTGTGTTAGAGGTTAGGGTTAGGTTTACTGGTCATGGTTAGGGTGACGTTTAGGGGGTAGCATTACGGTTAGGGTTAGGGTTAAGGGATAGGATTAGGGTTAAGTGTTGGGCTTAGGGTTAGGGTTTAGTGTTAAGGTTAGCATTAAGGATTAGGGTTAGGGTCAGGGTTAAATGCTTGGGTGCGGGTAATGGTTAGGGTCAGTGTTTAGGTTCACGGATAGAGTTAGTGTTAAGGGTTACGGGTAGGTTTAGGGTTCAGGGTTAGTGTTAGCATTAGGGCTTAAGGCTAGGATTAGGCGGTAAGTTAGATTTAGGGTTAGATCTAGGCGTTAGGGTAAGGGCTAGCGTTAGGGTTAAGAGATAGGGTTAGGTTTAATGCTTAGGATCAGGGTTAGGGTTTGGGGTTAAAGTAAGTGTTAGGGGTTAGGTTTAAGGATCAAAGGTTAGGGTTATTTTTAGCTGTAGTGTTAGGTTTAGGGATAAGGGATCCCATTAGCATTAAGGGTCTTCTTTACTGTAGGGTTAAGGGTTAGGCTTAGAGTTAAAGGTTAATGTTAGGGTCAGGGTTAAGATTTAGGGTGAGGGTTAACGGTTAGGGTAAAGGTTAAGCGTTAGGGTTAGGGATTAGTGATTAGGGTTTTTGGTTAGTGTTAGGGTTAGCGGTTAGGAGTTAGTGTTTTATGAAGGGGTATGGTTAGAATTAGGATTGGGGTTAGAGTTAGGGTGAGGTATAGGGATTAGGTATAGGGGTTAGTTTTAGGGTAAAAGGATAGGATTAGGGTTACGGGTTGGGCTTAGGTTTAGGGTTAAAGTTTACTGCTGGGGTTAGGGATAGGGTTCAGGGTTAGCTTTAGGGGTTCTGGTTAGGGTTAGGTGTTAGGTTAGTGTCAGGGTTAGGTCTAGTCGTGAGGGTAAGGTTTAGGGTTAGCTTTAAGAGCTAGGGTTAGGTTTAATGGTTAGGATTAGGATTAGGGTTAAGGGTTAGGGTAAGGCTTAGGGGTTAGGGTGAAGGGTTAGGGTCCAGGGTTAGGGTTTTTGTTAGGCATAGCGTTGGGGTTAGAAGTAAGGGTTACTGTCAGTGTTAGGGTTGTAGGTAGGGTTCCGGTTAGGGTTAGCGGTTTAGAATTAGGGTTAGGGATTAGGTGTCACAGTGATGACTAGGAGATAGGGTTAGAATTATGGGATGGGGTTGTTCTCAGGAAATGGGTTATGCATTAACGTTAGGATAAGAGGTTAAAGTTAGGTGCACGGTGAGGTTTACGTGTTAAGGGGAGAAATGGGAACATGGTTCGGTGTTATGTTCAGGGTTAGGGTTATCTGTTAAAGGTATTGTTTATGCTTAGCACACGGGCCCTGTCTGCATTAGGCGGGCTGGGGGAGTTTAGGGGGCTGGGATTGTACCCGGGAACCCAGTCTATCATACTCTGGGTATGGGCCCGTGGGTTTCATGCAGGACACAGTGGTAGAGCCTCCTTTCACGCATGGCATGGGAGGATTGCAGGCTTTCTAAACTCTAAGAAAGCAAGAAGTCTGAGAATTAGATTTAGGGTTAGGATTCTGGTTAGGGTTAAGGATGAAGTTTAGTGTTAGGGTGAAGGCTTTGGGTTAGGGAATAGGGTTAGGGTTAAAGGTTACTCTTAGGTTTAACGGTTACACTTTAGTTTAGGGTTGAGGTTTACGGTTAGGGTTAAGATGAGGGGTTACGGTTTGGTACAGGGTTAGGGTTAAGTGTTGGGTTTTGGGTTGAAGATTAGGATTAGGGTTAGGATTAAAGGTTAGCGTGAGAGTTAACGCTTAGGGTTAAGGTTAAGAGTTAGGGTTTAGGGTTAGGGTTAGGGTTAGGGTTAGTTTTAGGGTTAGAGTTATGTGCTATGGTTTGTGTTAGAGGTTAGGTTTAGGTTTACTGGTCACGGTTAGGGTTACGTTTAGGGGGTAGCATTAGGGTTAGGGTTAGGGTTAAGGGATAGGATTAGGGGTAAGTTTTGGGCTTAGGGTTAGGGTTTAGTGTTAGGGTTAGCATTAAGGATTAGGGTTATGGTCATGGTTAAATGCTTGGGTGCGGGTAATGGTTAGGATCAGGGTTAAGGTTCACGGATAGGGTTAGTGTTAAGGGTTACGGCTAGGTTTATGGTTCAGGGTTAGTGTTAGCATTAGTGCTTAAGGTTAGGATTAGGCGGTAGGTTAGATTTAGGGTTAGATCTAGGCGTTAGGGTAAGGGCTAGCGTTAGGGTTAAGAGATAGGGTTAGGTTTAATGCTTAGGATTAGGGTTAGGGTTTGGGGTGAAAGTAAGTGTTAGGGGTTAGGTTTAAGGATCCAAGGTTAGGGTTATTTTTAGCTGTAGTGTTAGGGTTAGGGATAAGGGATCCCATTAGCATTAAGGGTCTTCCTTACTGTAGGGTTAAGGGTTAGGCTTAGAGTTAAAGGTTAAGGTTAGGGTCAGGATTAAGATTTAGGGTGAGGGTTAACCGTTAGAGTAAAGGTTAAGCGTTAGGGTTAGGGATTAGTGATTAGGGTTTTTGGTTAGTGTTAGGGTTAGCGGTTAGGAGTTAGTGTTTTATGAAGGGGTATGGTAGAATTAGGACTGGGGTTAGAGTTAGGGTGAGGTATAGGGGTTAGGTTTAGGGGTTAGTTTTAGGGTAAAAGGATAGGATTAGGGTTACGGGTTGGGCTTAGGTTTAGGGTTAAAATTTACTGCTGGGGTTAGGGATAGGGTTCAGGGTTAGCTTTAGGGGTTCTGGTTAGGGTTAGCTGTTAGGTTAGTGTCAGGGTTAGGTCTAGTCGTGAGGGTAAGGTTTAGGGTTAGCTTTAAGAACTAGGGTTAGGTTTAATGGTTAGGATTAGGATTAGGGTTAAGGGTTAGGGTAAGGCTTAGGAGTTAGGGTGAAGGGTTAGGGTCCAGGGTTAGGGTTTTTGTTAGGCATAGCGTTGAGGTTAGAAGTAAGGGTTACTGTCAGTGTTAGGGTTGTAGGTAGGGTTACGGTTAGGGTTAGCGGTTTAGAATTAGGGTTAGGGATTAGGTGTCACAGTGATGACTAGGAGATAGGGTTAGAATTATGGGATGGGGTTGTTCTCAGGAAATGGGTTATGCATTAACGTTAGGATAAGAGGTTAAAGTTAGGCGCACGGTTAGGTTTACGTGTTAAGGGGAGAAATAGGAACAGGGTTGGGTGTTATGTTCAGGGTTAGGGTTATCTGTTAAAGGTATTGTTTATGCTTAGCGCACGGGCCCTGTCTGCATTAGGCGGGCGGGGGGAGTTTAGGGGGCTGGGATTGTACCCGGGAACCCACTCTTTCATACTCTAGGTATGGGCCCGTGGGTTTCATGCAGGACACAGTGGTAGAGCCTCCTTTCACGCATGGCATGGGAGGATTGCAGGCTTTCTAAACTCTAAGAAAGCAAGAAGTCTGAGAATTAGATTTAGGGTTAGGATTCTGGTTAGGGTTAAGGATGAAGTTTAGTGTTAGGGTGAGGGCTTAGGGTTAGGGAATAGGGTTAGGGTTAAAGGTTACTCTTAGGTTTAACGGTTACACTTTTGTTTAGGGTTGAGGTTTACGGTTAGGGTTAAGATGAGGGGTTAGGGTTTGGTACAGGGTTAGGGTTAAGTGTTGGGTTTAGGGTTGAAGATTAGGATTAGGGTTAGGATTAAAGGTTAGCGTGAGAGTTAACGCTTAGGGTTAAGGTTAAGGGTTAGGGTTTAGGGTTAGGTTTAGGGTTAGTTTTAGGGTTAGAGTTATGTGCTATGGTTTGTGTTAGAGGTTAGGGTTAGGTTTACTGGTCATGGTTAGGGTTACATTTAGGGGTTAGCATTAGGGTTAGGGTTAGGGTTAGGGTTAAGGGATAGGATTAGGGTTAAGTGTTGGCCTTAGGGTTAGGGTTTAGTGTTAAGGTTAGCATTAAGGATTAGGGTTAGGGTCAGGGTTAAATGCTTGGGTGCGGGTAATGGTTAGGGTCAGGGTTTAGGTTCACGAATAGGGTTAGTGTTAAGGGTTACAGGTAGGTTTAGGGTTCAGGGTTAGTGTTAGCATTAGGGCTTATGGTTAGGATTAGGCGGTAGGTTAGATTTAGGGTTAGATCTAGGCGTTAGGGTAAGGGCTAGCGTTAGGGTTAAGAGATAGGGTTAGGTTTAATGCTTAGGATCAGGGTTAGGGTTTGGGGTTAAAGTAAGTGTTAGGGGTTAGGTTTAAGGATCCAAGGTTAGGGTTATTTTTAGCTGTAGTGTTAGGGTTAGGGATAAGGGATCCCATTAGCATTAAGGGTCTTCCTTACTGTAGGGTTAAGGGTTAGGCTTAGTGTTAAAGGTTAAGGTTAGGGTCAGGGTTAAGATTTAGGGTGAGGGTTAACGGTTAGGGTAAAGGTTAAGCGTTAGGGTTAGGGATTAGTGATTAGGGTTTTTGGTTAGTGTTAGGGTTAGCGGTTAGGAGTTAGTGTTTTAGGAAGGGGTATGGTTAGAATTAGGACTGGGGTTAGAGTTAGGGTGAGGTATAGGGGTTAGGTTTAGGGGTTAGTTTTAGGGTAAAAGGATAGGATTAGGGTTACGGGTTGGGCTTAGGTTTAGGGTTAAAGTTTACTGCTGGGGTTAGGGATAGGGTTCAGGGTTAGCTTTCAGGGTTCCGGTTAGGGTTAGGTGTTAGGTTAGTGTCAGGGTTAGGTCTAGTCGTGAGGGTAAGGTTTAGGGTTAGCTTTAAGAGCTAGGGTTAGGTTTAATGGTTAGGATTAGGATTAGGGTTAAGGCTTAGGGTAAGGCTTAGGGGTTAGGGTGAAGGGTTAGGGTCAAGGGTTAGGGTTTTTGTTAGGCATAGCGTTGGGGTTAGAAGTAAGGGTTACTGTCAGTGTTAGGGTTGTAGGTAGGGTTACGGTTAGGGTTAGCGGTTTAGAATTAGGGTTAGGGATTAGGCGTCACAGTGATGACTAGGAGATAGGGTTAGAATTATGGGATGGGGTTGTTCTCAGGAAATGGGTTATGCATTAACGTTAGGATAAGAGGTTAAAGTTAGGCGCACGGTGAGGTTTACGTGTTAAGGAGAGAAATAGGAACAGGGTTGGGTGTTATGTTCAGGGTTAGGGTTATCTGTTAAAGGTATTGTTTATGCTTAGCGCACGGGCCCTGTCTGCATTAGGCGGGCGGGGGAGTTTAGGGGGCTGGGATTGTACCCGGGAACCCACTCTTTCATACTCTAGGTATGGGCCCGTGGGTTTCATGCAGGACACAGTGGTAGAGCCTCCTTTCACGCATGGCATGGGAGGATTGCAGGCTTTCTAAACTGTAAGAAAGCAAGAAGTCTGAGAATTAGATTTAGGGTGAGGATTCTGGTTAGGGATAAGGATGAAGTTTAGTGTTAGGGTGAGGGCTTAGGGTTAGGGAATAGGGTTGGGGTTAAAGGTTACTCTTAGGTTTAACGGTTACACTTTTGTTTAGGGTTGAGGTTTACGGTTAGGGTTAAGATGAGGGGTTAGGGTTTGGTACAGGGTTAGGGTTAAGTGTTGGGTTTAGGGTTGAAGATTAGGATTAGGGTTAGGATTAAAGGTTAGTGTGAGAGTTAACGCTTAGTGGTAAGGTTAAGAGTTAGGGTTTAGGGTTAGGGTTAGGGTTAGTTTTAGGGTTAGAGTTATGTGCTATGGTTTGTGTTAGAGATTAGGGTTAGGTTTACTGGTCATGGTTAGGGTTACGTTTAGGGGTTAGCATTAGGGTTAGGGTTAGGGTTAGGGTTAAGGGATAGGATTAGGGTTAAGTGTTGGCCTTAGGGTTAGGGTTTAGTGTTAAGGTTAGCATTAAGGATTAGGGTTAGGGTCAGGGTTAAATGATTGGGTTCGGGTAATGGTTAGGGTCAGGGTTTAGGTTCACGGATAGGGTTACTGTTAAGGGTTACGGGTAGGTTTAGGGTTCAGGGTTAGTGTTAGCATTAGGGCTTAAAGTTAGGATTAGGCGGTAGGTTAGATTTAGGGTTAGATCTAGGCGTTAGGGTAAGGGCTAGCATTAGTGTTAGGTTTAATGCTTAGGATCAGGGTTAGGGTTTGGGGTTAAAGTAAGTGTTAGGGGTTAGGTTTAAGGATCCAAGGTTAGGGTTATTTTTAGCTGTAGTGTTAGGGTTAGGGATAAGGGATCCCATTAGCATTAAGAGTGATCCTTACTGTAGGGTTAAGGGTTAGGCTTAGAGTTAAAGGTTAAGGTTAGGGTCAGGGTTAAGATTTAGGGTGAGGGTTAACGGTTAGGGTAAAGGTTAAGCGTTAGGGTTAGGGATTAGTGATTAGGGTTTTTGGTTAGTGTTAGGGTTAGCGGTTAGGGGTTAGTGTTTTAGGAAGGGGTATGGTTAGAATTAGGACTGGGGTTAGAGTTAGGGTGAGGTATAGGGGTTAGGTTTAGGGGTTAGTTTTAGGGTAAAAGGATAGGATTAGGGTTACGGGTTGGGCTTAGGTTTAGGGTTAAAGTTTACTGCTGGGGTTAGGGATAGGGTTCAGGGTTAGCTTTAGGGGTTCTGGTTAGGGTTAGGTGTTAGGTTAGTGTCAGGGTTAGGTCTAGTCGTGAGGGTAAGGTTTAGGGTTAGCTTTAAGAGCTAGGGTTAGGTTTAATGGTTAGGATTAGGATTAGGGTTAAGGGTTAGGGTAAGGCTTAGGGGTTAGGGTGAAGGGTTAGGGTCCAGGGTTAGGGTTTTTGTTAGGCATAGCGTTGGGGTTAGAAGTAAGGGTTACTGTCAGTGTTAGGGTTGTAGGTAGGGTTCCGGTTAGGGTTAGCGGTTTAGAATTAGGGTTAGGGATTAGGTGTCACAGTGATGACTAGGAGATAGGGTTATAATTATGGGATAGGGGTTGTTCTCAGGAAATGGGTTATGCATTAACGTTAGGATAACAGGTTAAAGTTAGGCGCACGGTGAGGTTTACGTGTTAAGGGGAGAAATAGGAACAGGGTTGGGTGTTATGTTCAGGGTTAGGGTTATCTGTTAAAGGTATTGTTTATGCTTAGCGCACGGGCCCTGTCTGCATTAGGCGGGCGGGGGGAGTTTAGGGGGCTGGGATTGTACCCGGGAACCCACTCTATCATATTCTGGGTATGGGCCCGTGAGTTTCATGCAAGACACAGTGGTAGAGCCTCCTTTCACGCATGGCATGGGAGGATTGCAGGCTTTCTAAACTCTAAGAAAGCAAGAAGTCTGAGAATTAGATTTAGGGTTAGGATTCTGGTTAGGGTTAAGGATGAAGTTTAGTGTTAGGGTGAGGGCTTAGGGTTAGGGATTATGGTTAGGGTTAAAGGTTACTCTTAGGTTTAACAGTTACACCTTGGTTTAGGGTTGAGGTTTACGGTTAGGGTTAAGATGAGGGGTTAGGGTTTGGTACAGGGTTAGGGTTAAGTGTTAGGTTTAGGGTTGAAGATTAGGATTAGGGTTAGGATTAAAGGTTAGCGTGAGAGTTAACGCTTAGGGTTAAGGTTATGAGTTAGGGCTTAGGGTTAGGGTTAGGGTTAGTTTTAGGGTTAGAGTTATGTGCTATGGTTTGTGTTAGAGTTTAGGGTTAGGTTTACTAGTCACGGTTAGGGTTACGTTTTTGGGTTAGCATAAGGGTTAGGGTTAGGGTTAAGGGATAGGATTAGGGATAAGTGTTGGCCTTAGGGTTAGATTTTAGTGTTAGGGTTAGCATTAAAGATTAGGGTTAGGGTCAGGATTCAATGCTTGGGTTCGCGTAATGGTTAGGGTCAGGGTTAAGGTTCACAGATAGGGTTAGTATTAAGGGTTACGGGTAGGTTTGTCGTTCAGGGTTAGAGATAGAATTAGGGCTTAAGGTTAAGATTAGGCGGTAGGTTAGATTTAGGGTTAGATCTAGGCGTTAGGGTAAGGGCTAGCGTTAGGTTAAGAGATAGGGTTAGGTTTAATGCTTAGGATTAGTGTTAGGGTTTCGGGTTAAAGTAAGTGTTAGGGGTTAGGTTTAAGGATCCAAGGTTAGGGTTATTTTTAGCTGTAGTGTTAGGGTTAGGGATAAGGGATCCCATTAGCATTAAGGGTCTTCCTTACTGTAGGGTTAAGGGTTAGGCTTAGAGTTAAAGGTTAAGGTTAGGGTCAGTGTTAAGATTTAGGGTGAGGGTTAACGGTTAGGGTAAAGGTTAAGCGTTAGGGTTAGGGATTAGTGATTAGGGTTTTTGGTTAGTGTTAGGGTTAGCGGTTAGGAGTTAGTGTTTTATGAAGGGGTATGGTTAGAATTAGGATTGGGGTTAGAGTTAGGGTGAGGTATAGGGGTTAGGTTTAGGGGTTAGTTTTAGGGTAAAAGGATAGGATTAGGGTTACGGGTTGGGCTTAGGTTTAGGGTTAAAGTTTACTGCTGGGGTTAAGTATAGGGTTCAGGGTTAACTTTAGGAGTTCTGGTTAGGGTTAGGTGTTAGGTTAGTGTCAGGGCTAGGTCTAGTCGTGAGGGTAAGGTTTAGGGTTAGCTTTAAGAGCTAGGGTTAGGTTTAATGGTTAGGATTAGGATTAGGGTTAAGGGTTAGGGTAAGGCTTAGGGGTTAGGGTGAAGGGTTAGGGTCAAGGGTTAGGGTTTTTGTTAGGCATAGCGTTGGGGTTAGAAGTAAGGGTTACTGTCAGTGTTAGGGTTGTAGGTAGGGTTCCGGTTAGGGTTAGCGGTTTAGAATTATGGTTAGGGATTAGGTGTCACAGTGATGACTAGGAGATAGGGTTAGAATTATGGGACAGGGGTTGTTCTCAGGAAATGGATTATGCATTAACCTTAGGATAAGAGGTTAAAGTTAGGCGCACGGTTAGGTTTACGTGTTAAGGGGAGAAATAGGAACAGGGTTGGGTGTTATGTTCAGGGTTATGGTTATCTGTTAAAGGTATTTTTTATGCTTAGCGAACGGGCCCTGTCTGCATTAGGCGGGCGGGGGGAGTTTAGGGGGCTGGGATTGTACCCGGGAACCCACTCTATCATACTCTGGTTATGGGCCCGTAGGTTTCTTGCAGGACACAGTGGTAGAGCCTCCTTTCACGCATGGCATGGGATGATGGCAGGCTTTCTAAACTCTAAGAAAGAAAGAAGTCTGAGAATTAGATTTAGGGTTAGGATTCTGGTTAGGGTTAAGGATGAAGTTTAGTGTTAGTGTATGGGCTTAGGGTTAGGGATTAAGGGTAGGGTTAAAGGTTACTCTTAGGTTTAACGGTTAAACTTTGGTTTAGGTTTGAGGTTTACGGTTAGGGTTAAGATGAGGGGTTAGGGTTTGGTACAGGGTTAGGCTTAAGTGTTAGGTTTACGGTTGAAGATTAGGATTAGGGTTAGGAATAAGGTTAGCGTGAGAGTTAACGCTTAGTGTTAAGGTTAAGAGTTAGGGGTTAGGGTTAGGGTTACGGTTAGTTTTAGGGTTAGAGTTATGGGCTATGGTTTGTGTTAGAGGTTACGGTTAGGTTTACTGGTCACTGTTAGGGTTACGTTTAGGGGTTAGCATTAGGATTAGGGTTAGGGTTAAGGGAAAGGATTAGGGTTAAGTGTTGGGCTTAGGGTTAGGGTTTAGTGTTAAGGTTAGCATTAAGGATTAGGGTTAGGGTCAGGGTTAAATGCTTGGGTGCGGGTAATGATTAGGGTCAGGGTTAAGGTTCACGGATAGGGTTAGTGTTAAGGGTTACGGGTAGGTTTAGGGTTCAGGGTTAATGTTAGCATTAGGGCTTAAGGTTAGGATTAGGCGGTAAGTTAGATTTAGGGTTAGATCTAGGCGTTAGGGTAAGGGCTAGCGTTAGGTTAAGAGATAGGGTTAGGTTTAATGCTTAGGATTAGGGTTAGTGTTTGGGGTTAAAGTAAGTGTTAGGGGTTAGGTTTAAGGATCCAAGGTTAGGGTTATTTTTAGCTGTAGTGTTAGGTTTAGGGATAAGGGATCCCATTAGCATTAAGGGTCTTCCTTAGTGTAGGGTTAAGGGTTAGGCTTAGAGTTAAAGGTTAAGGTTAGGGTCAGTGTTAAGATTTAGGGTGAGGGTTAACGGTTAGGGTAAAGGTTAAGCGTTACGGTTAGGGATTAGTGATTAGTGTTTTTGGTTAGTGTTAGGGTTAGCGGTTAGGAGTTAGTGTTTTATGAAGGGGTATGGTTAGAATTAGGATTGGGGTTAGAGTTAGGGTGAGGTATAGGTGTTAGGTTTAGGGGTTAGTTTTAGGGTAAAAGGATAGGATTAGGGTTACGGGTTGGGCTTAGGTTTAGGGTTAAAGTTTACTGCTAGGGTTAGGAATAAGGTTCAGGGTTAGCTTTAGGGGTTCTGGTTAGGGTTAGGTGTTAGGTTAGTGTCAGGGTTAGGTCTAGTCGTGAGGGTAAGGTTTAGGGTTAGCTTTAAGAGCTAGGGTTAGGTTTAATGGTTAGGATTAGGATTAGGGTTAAGGGTTATTGTAAGGCTTAGGGCTTAGGGTGATGGGTTAGGGTCAAGGGTTAGGGTTTTTGTTAGGCATAGCGTTCGGGTTAGATGTAAGGGTTACGGTCAGTGTTAGGGTTGTAGGTAGGGTTACGGTTAGGGTTAGCGGTTTAGAATTAGGGTTAGGGATTAGGTGTCACAGTGATGACTAGGAGATAGGGTTAGAATTATGGGATAGGGGTTGTTCTCAGGAAATGGGCTATGCATTAACGTTAGGATAAGAGGTTAAAGTTAGGCGCACGGTGAGGTTTACGTGTTAAGGGGAGAAATAGGAACAGGGTTGGGTGTTATGTTCAGGGTTAGGGTTATCTGTTAAAGGTATTGTTTATGCTTAGCGCACGGGCCCTGTCTGCATTAGGCGGGCGGGGGGAGTTTAGGGGGCTGGGATTGTACCCGGGAACCCACTCTATCATACTCTGGGTATGGGCCCGTGGGTTTCATGCAGGACACAGTGGTAGAGCCTCCTTTCACGCATGGCATGGGAGGATTGCAGGCTTTCTAAACTCTAAGGAAGCAAGAAGTCTGAGAATTAGATTTAGGGTTAGGATTCTGGTTAGGGTTAAGGATGAAGTTTAGTGTTAGGGTGAGGGCTTAGGGTTAGGGATTAGGGTTAGGGTTAAATGTTACTCTTAGGTTTAACGGTTACACTTTTGTTTAGGGTTGAGGTTTACGGTTAGGGTTAAGATGAGGGGTTAGGGTTTGGTACAGGGTTAGGGTTAAGTGTTAGGTTTATGGTTGAAGATTAGGATTAGGGTTAGGATTAAAGGTTAGCGTGAGAGTTAATGCTTAGGGTTAAGGTTAAGAGTTAGGGTTTAGGGTTAGGGTTAGGGTTAAGGTTAGGGGTAGTTTTACGGTTAGAGTTATGTGCTATGGTTTGTGTTAGAGGTTAGGGTTAGGTTTACTGGTCACGGTTAGGGTTACGTTTAGGGGGTAGCATTAGGGTTAGGGTTAGGGTTAAGGGATAGGATTAGGGTTAAGTGTTGGGCTTAGGGTTAGGGTTTAGTGTTAGGGTTATCATTAAGGATTAGGGTTAGGTTCAGGGTTAAATGCTTGAGTGCTGGTAATGGTTAGGGTGAGGGTTAAGGTTCACGGATAGGGTTAGTGTTAAGGGTTACGGGTAGGTTTAGGGTTCAGGGTTAGTGTTAGCATTAGGGCTTAAGGTTAGGATTAGGCGGTAGGTTAGACTTAGGGTTAGATCTAGGCGCTAGGGTAAGGGCTAGCGTTACGGTTAAGAGATAGGGTTAGGTTTAATGCGTAGGATTAAGGTTAGGGTTTGGGGTTAAAGTAAGTGTTAGGGGTTAGGTTTAAGGATCCAAGGTTAGGGTTATTTTTAGCTGTAGTGTTAGGGTTAGGGATAAGGGATCCCATTAGCATTAAGGGTCTTCCTTACAGTAGGCTTAAGGGTTAGGCTTAGAGTTAAAGGTTAAGGTTAGGGTCAGGGTTAAGATTTAGGGTGAGGGTTAACGGTTAGGGTTAGGGATTAGTGATTAGGGTTTTTGGTTAGTGTTAGCGTTAGCGGTTAGGAGTTAGTGTTTTAGGAAGGGGTATGGTTAGAATTAGGATTGGGGTTAGAGTTACGGTGAGGTATAGGTGTTAGGTTTAGGGGTTAGTTTTAGGGTAAAAGGATAGGATTAGGGTTACGGGTTGGGCTTAGGTTTAGGGTTAAAGTTTACTGCTAGGGTTAGGGATAGGGTTCAGGGTTAGCTTTAGGGGTTCTGGTTAGGGTTAGGTGTTAGGTTAGTGTCAGGGTTAGGTCTAGTCGTGAGGGTAAGGTTTAGGGTTAGCTTTAAGAGCTAGGGTTAGGTTTAATGGTTAGGATTAGGATTAGGGTTAAGGCTTAGGGTAAGGCTTAGGGGTTAGGGTGAAGGGTTAGGGTCAAGGCTTAGGGTTTTTGTTAGGCATAGCGTTGGGGTTAGAAGTAAGGGTTATTGTCAGTGTTAGAGTTGTAGGTAGGGTTATGGTTAGGGTTAGCGGTTTAGAATTAGGGTTAGGGATTAGGTGTCACAGTGATGACTAGGAGATAGGGTTAGAATTATGGGATAGGGGTTGTTCTCAGGAAATGGGTTATGCATTAACGTTAGGATAAGAGGTTAAAGTTAGGCGCACGGTGAGGTTTACGTGTTAAGGGGAGAAATAGGAACAGGGTTGGGTGTTATGTTCAGGGTTAGGGTTATCTGTTAAAGGTATTGTTTATGCTTAGCGCACGGGCCCTGTCTGCATTAGGCGGGCGGGGGGAATTTAGGGGGCTGGGATTGTACCCGGGAACCCACTCTATCATACTCTGGGTATGGGCCCGTGGGTTTCATGCAGGACACAGTGGTAGAGCCTCCTTTCACGCATGGCATGGGAGGATTGCAGGCTTTCTAAACTCTAAGAAAGCAAGAAGTCTGAGAATTAGATTTAGGGTTAGGATTCTGGTTAGGGTTAAGGATGAAGTTTAGTGTTAGGGTGAGGGCTTAGGGTTAGGGAATAGGGTTAGGGTTATATGTTACTCTTAGGTTTAACGGTTACACTTTGGTTTAGGGTTGAGGTTTACGGTTAGGGTTAAGATGAGGCGTTAGGGTTTGGTACAGGGTTAGGGTTAAGTGTCAGGTTTAGGGTTGAAGATTAGGATTAGGGTTAGGATTAAAGGTTAGCGTGAGAGTTAACGCTTAGTGTTAAGGTTAAGAGTTAGGGTTTATGGTTAGGGTTAAGGTTAGGGTTAGTTTTAGGGTTAGAGTTATGTGCTATGGTTTGTGTTAGAGGTTAGGGTTAGGTTTACTGGTCACGGTTAGGGTTAAGTTTAGGGGTTAGCATTAGGGTTAGGGTTAGGGTTAAGGGATAGGATTAGGGTTAAGTGTTGGGCTTAGGGTTAGGGTTAAGTGTTAGGGTTATGATTAAGGATTAGTGTTAGGGTCAGGGCTAAATGCTTGGGTGCGGGTAATGGTTAGGGTACGGCTTAAGGTTCACGGATACGGTTAGTGTTAAGGGTTACGGGTAGGTTAGGGTTCAGGGTTAGTGTTAGCATTAGGGCTTAAGGTTAGGATTAGGCGGTAGGTTAGATTTAGGGTTAGATCTAGGCGTTAGGGTAAGGGCTAGCGTTAGGGTTAAGAGATAGGGTTAGGTTTAATGCTTAGGATTAGGGTTAGCGTTTGGGGTTAAAGTAAGTGTTAGGGGTTAGGTTTAAGGATCCAAGGTTAGGGTTATTTTTAGCTGTAGTGTTAGGGTTAGGGATAAGGGAACCCATCAGCATTAAGGGTCTTCCTTACTGTAGGGTTAAGGGTTAGGCTTATAGTTAAAGTTTAAGGTTAGGGTCAATGTTAAGATTTAGGGTGAGGGTTAACGGTTAGGGTAAAGGTTAAGCGTTAGGGTTAGAGATTAGTGATTAGGGTTTTTGGTTAGTGTTAGGGTTAGCGGTTAGGAGTTAGGGTTTATGAAGGGGTATGTTTAGAATTAGGATTGGGGTTAGAGTTAGGGTGAGGTATAGGGGTTAGTTTTAGGGTAAAAGGATAGGATTAGGGTTACGGGTTGGGCTTAGGTTTAGGGTTAAAGTTTACTGCTAGGGTTAGGGATAGGGTTCAGGGTTAGCTTTAGGGGTTCTGGTTAGGATTAGGTGTT
>NW_027182846.1:822500-865000 GCF_041146395.1 Eulemur rufifrons
GGTGTTAGGGTTATGGCTAGGGGTTAGGATTAGAATTATGGGATAGGGCTTCTTTTCAGGGTGTTATGCATTAAGGTTAAGATAAGGGGATAAGTTAGGGTTACGGGGAGGTTTATGTTTTAAGGTGAGCAATAGGATCAGGGTCAGGTGCTATGTTCAGGGTGAGGGTTATCTGTTAGGGGTAGTGTTTATACTTAGCGTACAGGCCCTGTCTGCACTGGGCGGGAGGCTGGGGTTAGGGGGATGGGATTGTCCCCGGGAACCCACTCTATCATACGCTAGGTATGGGCTCCTGGTTTCATGCAAGAGAGAGCTGCAGAGCCCCCTTTTACTCATGGCATGGGAGGATTTTAGGCTTTCTAAACTCTAAGAAAGCGAGAAGTCCGAGAATTAGATTTAGGGGTAGGATTATGATAATGTTTAGGGTTAGGGTTAGTGTTAAGGTGGGGTCTTAGGGTTAGGGGTTAGGGTTAGAGGTTAGTGTTAGGTGTAACAGTTACAGTTAGGTTTATGGTTAAGTTTCAGGGTTAGGGTTAAGGTTTGGGTTTAGCGTTTGGCACAGGGTTAGGCTTCAGTGTTAGCTTTATGGTTAAAGATTAGGATTAGGGTTAGTGTGAGGGTTAATGGTAAGGGTCAAGATTAAGGGTTAGGGTTGGGGTTAGGGTTAGGTTTAGGGTTAGGGCTTAGGGTTAGGGGATAGGATTAGGGTTAAGTGTTGGGCTTATGGTTAGGGTTAAAGTTTAGTGTTAGGGTTAATGTTTAGTGTTATGGTCCAGTTTAAGTGTTAGGGTGAGGGTTAACAGTTAGGATTAGGCTTAGGGGTTAGGGATATAGTGAAGGTTCAGTGTTAGGGTTAGGTTTAGGGTTCAGGGTTAGGGTTAGCTTTAGGGGTTATGGTTAGGGTTAGGTGTTAGGTTAGTGTCAGGGTTAGGTCTGGTCGTGAGGGTAAGGTTTAGGGTTAGCTTTAAGAGCTAGGGTTAGGTTTAATGGTTAGGATTAGGATTACGGTTAAAGGTTAGGGTAATGCTCAGGGGTTAGGGTGAAGGGTGAAGGGTTAGGGCTTTTGTTAGGCATAGCGTTGGGGTTAGAACTAAGGGTTCCTGTCAGTGTTAGGGTTGTAGGCAGCGTTACAGTTAGGCTTAGCGGTGGAGAATTAGGGTTAGGGATTAGGTGTTACAGTTATGACTAGGAGATAGGGTTAGAATTATGGGATAGGGGATGTTCTCAGGGAATGGGTTATGCATTAACGTTACGTTAAGAGGTTAAAGTTAGGCTCACGGTGAGGTTTACGACTTAAGGGGAGAAATAGGAACAGGGTTAGGTGCCATGTTCAGGGTTAGGGTTATCTGTTAAAGGTATCATTTATGCTTAGCGCACGGGCCCTGTCGGCATTAGGCTGGGGGGAGGTTAGGGGGCTGGGATTGTCACCGGGAACCCACTGTATCGGACTCTGGGTATGGGCCCGTGGATTTCATGCAGGACACAGTGGTAGAGCCTCCTTTCACACATGGCACGGGAGGATTGCAGGCTTTCTAAACTCTAAGAAAGCAAGAAGTCTGAGAATTAGATTTAGGGTTAGGATTATGGTTAGGGTTCAGGATGAAGTGTAGTGTTATGGTGAGGGGATAGGGTTACAGATTAGGGTTACGGTTTAAGGTTACTGTTAGGTTTAACGGTTACAGTTCGTTTTGGGGTTGAGGTTTGCGGATAGGGTTAAGATGAGGGGTCAGGGTTTGGTACAGGGTTAGGGTTGTGTTCGGTTTAGGGTTGAAGATTAGGATTAGGGTTAGGATTAAATATTAGCATGAGAGTTAACGGTTAAGATTAAGGTTAAAGGTTAGGGTTAGGGTTTAGGTTTAGGGTTAAGGGTTAGGGTTAGTTTTAGGGTTAGAGTTATGTGTTAGGGTTTGTGTTAGAGGTTAGGGTTAGGTTTACTGTTCGTGGTTAGAGTTACGTTTAGGGGTTAGCATTAGGGTTAGGGATTAGGTTTAGGGTAAGGGTTTAGAGTTAGTGTTGGGCTTTAGGCTCGGGGCTTAGGTTCAGGGTCAGGGGTTAGGGTTGGTGGTAGGGCTTAGATTTAGCGGTCAGTTTAAGGGCACAGGACCTGGTTAATCTACGGTGAGAGGGGTGCGGTCGGAGTCACCACGAAAGCACAACATCATTCCCTGGGCCCTGGGACAAGACCTACATGCAGGACTTAGGCGGATCCTCATCTCACACATGGCATGGCTGTATTGTAGGCTTGCTTCACTCGGGAATGGAAGTAGTGTGAGAATTAAGGTTAGGGTTGGGGTTAGGGGTTTCGAGTTAGAGGTTAGGTTTCGAGTCAGGGTTAGGTGCTAGTGGTTAGGGGTAGAGTTAGTGTTACGGGTTCGGTGTTAATTCTGGGTTAGGGAGCCAGGGGTAGGTTTAGGGTTGGGGTTAGTGTTATCGTTAGCGGTTAGGGTTAATGGATAGGGTTAGGGTTAAGGGTAGGCTTAGGGTTAGGGTTCAGGGTTAGGGTTAAGGTTTAGGGTTAGGGTCAGGGTTAAGGGTTAGGGTTAGGGTTAGGGTGTTATTGTTAAGGATTAGGTTTATTGTTCAGGTTTAAGGTTAGCATTAGGGGTTTGTGTTACTTCTAACTGTAGGTCAGTGTTGGGGTTAGAACTCTAGGCATTAAGGTAAAGGTTAGAGTTAGGGTTAAGAGTTGGGGTTATGTTTAATGGTTAGGATTGGGATTAGGGTTAAGGGTTAGGGTTAAGGTTAGGGGTTATGACTAAGGATCAACGGTTACGGTTATTTTTAGGCGTAGGGTTAGGGTAAGGGGTTAGGATTAGTGTTAGTGTTGTTGGTAGGGTTAAGGTTAGCGTTGGTGTTTCAGAATTAGAGATTAGGTGTTATGCTTATGGCTAGGAGTTAGGGTTAGAATTACAGTATAGGGCTTGTTCTCAGGGTGTCATGCATTAACGTTACGATATGGGGGTAAAATTAGGGTTACGGTGAGGTTTACGTGTTAAGGTGAGCAGTAGGATCAGGGTTAGGTGTTATGTTCTGGGTTAGGGTTATGGGTGAGGGGTAGTGTTTATGCTTAGGGCATGGGCCCTGTATGCCCTAGGAATCGAAGTTAGGGATCGGTTGTGGTCGCTGGGAACCCACTCTATCGTACGCTGTGTATGGGCCTCTGGGTTTCTTGCAGGACACTGTGGCAGAGCCGGCTTTCATGCATGGCTTAGTAGGATTGTAGGCTTTCAAAACTCTGAGAAAGCAAGAAGTCTGAGAATTAGATTTCGGGTTAGGATTACGGTACGGTTTAGGGATGAAGATTAGTGATAGGGTGAGGGCTTAGGGTTAGAGGTTAGGGTTAGGGTTAGGGTTGTTTGTAGGGTGAAGTTTAGGGTTGGCATTTTAGAATTCGGGATGAGGTCTTATGGTTATGGCTGGGGATTAGGATTAGAATTATGGGATGGGGCTTCTTCTCAGGGTTTTATGCATTAAGGTTAAGATAAGGGGATAAGTTAGGGTTACGAGGAGGTTTATGTTTTAAGGTGAGCAATAGGATCAGGGTCAGGTGTTATATTCAGGGTGAGGGTTATCTGTTAGGGGTAGTGTTTATACTTAGCGTACAGGCCCTGTCTGCACTGGGCGGGGGGCTGGGGTTAGGGGGATGGGATTGTCCCCGGGAACCCACCCTATCGTAAGCTGGATATGGGCTCCTGGGTTTCATGCAGGACACAGTGGTAGAGCCCCCTTTTACTCATGGCATGGGAGGATTTTAGGCTTTCTAAACTCTGAGAAAGCAAGAAGTCTGACAATTAGATTTAGGGGTAGGATTATGGTAATGTTTATCGAGGAAGATTAGTGTTAGGGTGGGCTCTTAGGGTTAGGGGTTAGGGTTAAAGGTTTGTGTTATTTTTAACAGTTACAGTTACGTTTACGGTTAAGTTTCAGGGTTAGGGTTAAGGTTTGGTTTTATCGTTTGGCACAGGGTTAGGCTTCAGTGTTAGCTTTATGGTTAAAGATTAGGATTAGGGTTAGGGTTAAGGGTTAGTGTGAGGGTTAATGGTAAGTTTCAAGATTAAGGGTTAGGGTTGGGCTTAGGGTTAGGAATAAGGCTTCGTGTAACATTTAGGTTTAGAGTTAAGTGTTATGGTTATGGCTAGAGGTTAGGGTTAGGTTTAGGGTTCATGGTTAGGGTTACATTTAGGGGTTCGGGTTACGGGTTAAGTTTAGGGCGAGTGTTTAGTGTTACTGTTGGGCGTTAGGATAAGGGCCGAGGTTTAGGGTTAGGATTTAGGTTTAGTGTTAGGGCTTAGATTTAGTGGTTAGTTTAAGGGCACATGCTCTGTTTAATCTATGGTGGGAAGGGTGCAGACTGGGTCGCCTCAACACCACACCATCGTACTTGGGCCTTGGGCCCAGACCTACATGCAGGACTCAGGCAGAGCCTCTTCTCACTCGTGACATGGCTCTATTGTAGGCTTGGTCAACTCTGAGAACAAAGGAAGTGTGAGAATTAGGGTTATGGTTAGGGTTATGTGTTTGGGGTTAGAGGTTTGGGTTTGAGTGAAGTTTAGTGGTTAGGAATTAGAAGTTAGGATTAGTGTGTCAGGGCTTAGGTGTTAGGTTTTTGTAAGGGGCTAGCGTTAGATTTAGGTTTAGGGTTAATGTTCAGGTGGGTTAGGGGTCAGCGTTAGGGTTAGGCTTACAAGATAGGATTAAGGTAAAGGGTGAAGGCTTAAGATTAGCAGTAAGGGTTAAGGTTAGGGTTAAGGGTTAGGGTTTCGGTCCAAGTTAAGGGTGAGAGTGAGGGTTAACAGTTGCGATTAGGGTAATGGTTTAGGGATAGTAATAGGTTTAAGGGATAGGGTTAGGGTTAGGTTTAGGGTTCGGGGTTAGGGTTAGCATTAGCGGTTAGGGTTAGGGTTAGGGGTTAGGGTTACAGTTAGGGTTAGGTCTAGGCATTATGGTAATGGTTCGTGTTAGGGTTAAGAATTAGGGTTAGGTTTAATTGTTAGGATTATGATCAGGGTAATGGTTAGGGTTAGGGTTAGCGGTTAGAGTTAGGGTTAGTGTTAGGGTTGTTTGTAGGGTGAAGGTAATGTTTAGCAGTTTAGAATTAAGGTTAGGGATTAGGTGTTACGGTTATGCTAGGAGTTAGGCTTAGAATTAAGGGATAGGGTTTGTTCTTAGGGTAAGTGTTATGCAATAACATTAGGATAGGGGTTAAAGTTAGGGTTACAGTGAGGTTTACGTGTTAAGGTGAACAATAACATCAGGGTTAGGTGTTATGTTCAGGGTTAGGGTTATGGGTGAGGTGCAGGGTTTTTGCTTAGGGCATGGGCCCTGTCAGCACTAGCAGGGGGAGTTAGGGGGCTGTGATTGTCCCCGGGAACCCACTCTATTGTACACAGAGTATGGGCTCCTGGGTTTCATGCAGGACACTGTGGCAGAGCCAGCTTTCACGCATGGCTTTGGAGAATTGTAGGCTTTTAAAACTCTGAGATAGCAAGAAGTCTGAGAATTAGATTTAGGGTTAGGATTATGGTTAGGGTTAGGGATGAAGATTAGTCAGGGAGAGGGCTTAGGGTTAGGGCTTAAGCTTCGAGTGAGGATTAGGGGTTAGGGAGTAGGTGTTGGGTCTAGTGATAGGGTTAGGGCTTAGGGGTTAGGGTTGGGTTAGGGGCTAGGGTTAGATTCAGAGTGGGGTTAGGGTTAGCGTTATGGGTTAGGGTTAGGGTTAAGGGATAGGATAAGGGTTAAGCGTTAAGGCTTAGGGTTAGCGTTAAGTGTTAGGTTTAGTTTTAAGGGTTAGGGTTACAGTTCGAGTTAAGGGTTAGTGTGGGGTTAACGGTTAGGGCTAGGGTTATGGGTTAAGGATAGAGTTAGGTTTAAGGCTTAGGATTAGGGTTCAGTGTTAGGGTTAGCATTAGGGATTAGGGTTAGGGTTAGGGGTTACGTTTACTCTTAGGGTTAGGTCTAGGCATTAGGGTGCGTGTTAGTGTTAGGCTTAAGAGTTAGGGTTAGGTTTAATTGTTAGGATTAGGATCAGGGTTAAGGGTTAGGGTTAAGTGTCAAGTGTTACGGTTATTTTTAGGTGTACGGTTAGGGTTAGCGGTTAGGGTTAGGGTTAGTTTGTAGGGATAAGGTAATGTTTAGCAGTTTTGAATTAGCCTTAGGGATTAGGTGTTACAATTGTGGCTAGGAGTTAGGGTTAGAATTAAGGGATAGGGGTTGTTCTTAGGGTAAGTCTTATGCATTAACGTTAGGATAACAGGTTCAAGTTAGAGTTATGGTGAGGTTGATGTGTTAAGGTGAGCAATAGTATCAGGGTGAGCTGTGATGTTCAGGGTTAGGGTTATGGGTGAGGGGTAGTGTTTATGCTTATATCACGAGCCCTCTCTGCTCTAGGAGGGGGCTTAGAGGGCTGGGATAGATGCCGGAAGCCACTCTATCATACACTGGGTATGGGCCCCTTGGTTTCATGCCGGACACAGTGGCCAAGCCTCCTTCTACACATGGCATGGGAGGATTGTAGGCTTTGTAAACTCTGAGAAAGCAAGAAGTCTGAGAATTAAATTTAGGGCTAGGATTAGGGTTAGGGTTAGCAATATAGGTTACTGTTATGGTGAGGGCTTAGGGTTAGGGGTTTCAGTTAGGGTCAGGGTTAAAGGTTAGTGTTAGGTTTAACACTTACAGTTAGGTTTAGGGTTAAACTTTAAGGTTTAAGCTTAGGGTTAAGATTAGGGGTTAGGTTTTGGTACAGGGTAAGGGTTAAGTGCTAGGTTTAGGCTTAAAGATTAGGATTAGGGTTAGGGTTAAGGTTTAGTGTGAGGGTTAACGGTTAGGGTTAAGGTTAAGTGTTAGGTTTATGGGTTAGGGTTAGGGTTAAGTGTTCATGTTAGGTTTAGGGTTAGAGTTAAGTGTTATGGTTAGGGTTAGGGGTTTGGGTTAGGTTTAGGGTTCATGGTTAAGGTTACATTTAGGGGTTAGGTTTAGGGTAAGCGTTTAGTGTTAGTGTTGGGCATTAGGGTCAGGGCTTAGGTAGGGTTAGGGGTTAGGGTCAGTGTTTGGGCTTTGATTTGGCGGTTAGTTTAAGGGTACAGGACCTGTGTAATCTATGGTGAGAAGGGTGCAGAATGTTTCCATGCGACACCACACCATCGGATCCTGGGCCTTTGGCCCAGACCTACTTGCAGGACTCATGCGGAAACTCTACTCAGGCATTGCATGGTTGTATTTTAGGCTTGGTTAACTCTGAGAATGGAAGTAGTGTGAGAAATAGGGTTATGGTTAGGGTTAAGGGTTTGGTGTTAGGGGTTAGGGTTCAAGTGAGGTTTAGTGGTTAGGGACTAGGATTTAGGGTTAGTGTTAGGGTTAGGGGTTAGTTTTGCGTTAGGGGCTAGGGTTAGATTTATGGTTGGGGTTAGTGTTAGGGTTAGGATTAGGCATCAGGGTTAGTGTTAGGGTTAAAGGATAGGATTGGCGTTAAGTGTTTAGGCTTAGGGTTTGTGTTAAGTGTTAGGGTTGGGGTTTAGGCTTAGGGTTACGGTTTGAGTTAAGCTCTAGGGTGAGGGTTAAAGATTAGGCTTAGGATTATTGGTTAGGGATAGAGTTATGTTTAAGGGTTAGGGATAGGGTTAGGTTTAGGGTTCAGTGTTAGGGTTAGCATTAGGGGTTAGGGTTAGGGTTAGGGGTTAGGCGTAGTGATGTATTAAGGGCTATGGTTAGAATTAGGATTGGGGTTAGTGTTAGGTTTAGGGTTAGGGGTTAGGTTTAGGGTTAAGGGATAGGATTATGGTTAAGGGTTGGGCGTAGCTTTAGGGTTAAGATTTAGTGTTAGGGTCCGGTTTAAGGGTTAGGGTGAGGGTTAACGGTTAGGGTTAGGGTTGGGGTTAGGGGTTAGGGATATAGTTAGTATTAAGTGTTAGAGTTAGGTTTAGGGTTCAGGGTTAGGGTTAGCTTTAGGGGTTATGATTAGGGTTAGGTGTTAGTTTAGTGTTAGTGTTAGGTCTAGGCGTCAGGGTAAGGTTTAGGGTTAGGGTTAAGAGCTAAGGTTGGGTTTAGTGGTTAGGATTAGGGTTAGGGTTAGGAGTTAGGGTAAAGGGTCAAGGGTTAGCATTATTTTTAGCCATAGCTTTGGCGTTAGGAGTAAGGGTTAGGTTCAGTGTTAGGGTAACAGTAGGTTACCGTAACAGTAACTACGTAGGGTAACAGTTAGTGTTAGTGGTTTAGAATTAGGGTTAGGGATTAGTTGTCACAGTTATGACTAGGAGATAGGGTTAGAATTATGGGATAGGGGTTAATCTCAGGGTAAGTGTTATGCATTAACGTTAGGATAAGAGGTTAAAGTTCAGGTTACGGTGAGGTTTACATTCTAAGGTGAGCAATAGAATCAGGGTTAAATGTTATTTTCAGGGTTAGAGTTTTGGGTGAGGTGTAGAGTTTATGCTTAGGGCACGGGCCTTGTCTGCATTAGGCGGGGGGGGGGAGTTAGGGGGCTGGGATTGTCACCAGGAACCCACTCTATCGTACTCTGGTTATGGGCCCCAGCGGTTCATTCAGGACACAGTGGAAGAGCCTCCTTTCACGCATGGCATGGGAGGATTGTAGGCTTTCTAAACTCTAAGAAAGCAAGAAGACTGAGAATTAGATTTAGGGTTAGGGTTAGGGTTCGGGTTAAGGATCAAGGTTAGTATTAGGGTGAAGGCTTAGAGTTAGGGGTTACGGGTAGCGTTACAGGTTACTCTTAGTTTTAACCGTTACAGTTAGGTTCAGGGTTAAGGTTTATGGTTAGGTTTAAGGTTAGGGTTTAGGGTTTGGTACAGGATTAGGGTTAAATATTAGGTTTAGGGTTAAAGATTACGATTAAGGTTAGGTTTAAAGGTTAGTGTGAGGGTTAACAGTCAGGGTTAAAGTTAAGAGTTAGGGTTAGGGTTAGTGTTAGGATTAAGGGTTCATGTTAGGTTTAGGGTTAGAGTTAAGTGCTATGGTTAGCGCTCGAGGTTAGGGTTAGGTTTAGGGTTCACAGTTAGGGTTACGTTTAGAGGTTAGCATTAGGGTTAGGGATTAGCTTTAGGGTAAGAGTTTAGAGTTAGTGTTGGGCTTTAGGCTCAGGGCTTAGGTTTAGGGTCAGAGGTTAGGGTTGATGTTAGGGCTTAGATTTAGTGGTTAGTTTAAGGGCACAGGACCTGTTTATTCTACAGTGAGAGGGGTTAGGGTTAGGGTTAGGGTTGTCGTAGGGGTTAAGGTTAGATTTAACCTTGGGGTTAGTGTTAGGGTTAGGATTAGGGGGTTAGTGTTAGGGTTAGGGGTTAAAAACACCTACAGCCAGCCCTAACCCGATTTCTGACACTTCTTCCATTCTCAGAGTTAACCAAGCCTACAATACAGCCATGTCATGCGTGAGAAGAGGCTCCACCTGAGTCCTGTATGTAGGTCTTGGCCCAAGGCCCAGCGTACGGTGGTGTTGTGTCGCAGCGACCCTGTGCACCACTCTCACCATAGATTAAACAGGTCCTGTGCCCTTAAACTAACCGCTAAATCTCAGCCCTAACACTAATCCTAACCCCTAACCCTAAAAGTTATCCTTAACCCTACTGTTAACACTCAAACTAACCCTTAACTCTAACCCTTGTCATGATCTTTAACCCTAACCCTAACACTTAACCCTAACCCTGTACCAAACCATAACCCCTAAGCTTAACCCTAACCCTAAACCTAAACCCTAAGTCTAACTGTAACTGTTAAACCTAACAGTAACTTTTAACCCTAAAACTAACCGTATCCCCTTACCCGAAGCCCTCACCCTAAGATTAAACTTCATCCCTAACCATAACGATAATCCTAACCTTAAATCTAATTCTCAGACTTCTTACTTTCTTAGAGATTGGAAAGCTTACAATCCTCCTTTACCATGCGTGAAATCAGGCTCTGCCAGAGTGTCCTACAAGAAACCCATGGGCCCATACCCTGCATACGATAGAGTGGGTTTCTGGTGACAATCGCATCCCCCTCAATCCCACTCCTAGGGCACACAGGGCCCATACCCTAAGCAAAACCCTACCCCTCACTCATAATTCTAACCCTGATCCTATTGCTCACCTTAACACATAAACCTCACCGTAAACCTAACTTTAACCACTTATCCTAACATTAATGCATAACACTTATGCTAAGAACAACCCCTATCACTTAATTCTAACCCTAACTCCTAGCCATAACAGTAACCCCTAATCCCTAACCCTAATTCTAACCACTAAACATTACCTTAACCCTACAAACAACCCTAATACTAACCCTAACCTTAAACGCTAACCCTAACCTTATCCCTAAACATAACCTTAAAAGTTTACCCTAAACCCTAACCCTATCCCCTAACCCTAAGCCTAACCCTTAATTCTGATCCTAATCCTAACAATTAAACCTAACCCTAACCCTTAACCCTAACACTAACCCTTACCTTAATGCCGAGACCTAATCTTAGCAGTAAAGCTACCTCTAACCCTAACCCTAGACCTTAAACCTAACACTATCCCTAACTTATAACCCTAACCCTAACTGTTAACCCTCACCCTAACCCTTAACTCGGACCATAACCCTAACCCTTAACTCTAACCCTATCCCTTAATGCTAACCCTAAGCCTTAACACTTAACCCTAATCCTATCCCTTAACCCTAACCCTAACCCCTAACCCTAACCCTAACCCTAACCCCAACCCTAAATCTATCTCTAGTCCCTAACCCAACCCTAACCGTTAACCCCTAATGCTAACATTAACCCTAACCCCTAATCCCTAACACCTAACCCTCACGCGAACACTAACCCCTAACCCCAAACACCTAACCCTAATCATAACCATAATTCTCACACTTCCTCCATTCTCAGAGTTAGCCAAGCCTACAATAAAACCATGCCATGCGTGAGAAGAGGCTCTGCCTGAGACCTGCATGTAGGTCTGGGCCCAAGGCCTAGGGTACTATGGTGTGGTGTGGCGATGACCCATTCTGCACACTTCTCACCATAGATTACACAGGTCCTGTGCCCTTAAAATAACCTCTAAATCTAAGCCCTAACGCTAACTCTAACACTAACCCTTAACCCTAAACTTAAGCCCTGACCCTAACGCCCAACACTAACATTAAACCCTTACCCTAATCCTTACCCATAACCCTAATGCCTAAACGTAACCCTAACGATGAACCCTAAACCTAACCCTAACCCCAAACCCTAACCATAACACTTAACTCTAACCCTAAACCTAACATGAACACTTAAACCTAAACTTAACCACTAACCCTAACACTTAACCTTAACCCTAACCGTTAACTCTCACACTAACCCTTAAACCTAACCCTAATCGTAATCTTTAACCCTAAACCTAACAGTTAACCCTTACCCTGTACCAAAACCTAACCCCTAACCTTAACCTTAACCCTAACACTTGACCCTAAAGCTAACTGTAACCATTAAACCTAACACTAACCTTTAACCCTGACCGTAACTCTAACCCCTAACCCTAAGCCCTCACCCTAATGCTAAACTTTATCCTTAACACTAACCATAATCCTATCCCTAAATCTAATTCTCAGACTTCTTGCTTTCTCAGAGTTTAGAAAGCCTACAATCCTCCCATGCCATGCGTGAAAAGAGGCTCTGCCACTGTGTCCTGCATGAAACCCAGGGACCCATACCCAGTGTACGATAGAGAAAGTTCTCGGCCACAATCCTAGACCCCTAATCCTCCCGCCTAGTGCAGACAGGGCCCGTGCCCTAAGCATAAAAAGTACGCCTAACATATAACCCTAACCTTGAACGTAACACCTAACCCTGATCCTACTGCTCACCTTATCATGTAGACCACACTGTAACCCTAACTTTAACCGCATCTCCTAAAGTTAATGCATAACACTTACACTGAGAACAACGCCTATCCCATAATTCTAACCCTAAATCTTAGCCATAACCATAAAACCTAATCCCTAACCCTAATTCTAAACTGCTAACCCTAACCTTAACACTACCAACAACCCTAACACTAACCCTAACCCTAACCCTCACCCCTAATCCTACCCTATGCCTAAAAGTAACCCTAACTCCTAACCCTTATCCCTAACCAAAAGCCCTGTCCCTAACCATAAGACTTAAGTCTCACCCTTATACCCTAACCCTAATACGAATCCTTAAGCCTAACCCCCAATCCTAACAATTAACCTTAACCCTAACTGTTAACGCTCACCCTAACCCTTAAATCAGACCAAAACCCTAACACTTAACCCTAACCCTAATCCCTAATGCTAACCCTAAGCCTTAACCCTTTACCCTAATCCTATCCCTTAAGCCTAACCCTAACCCTAATTCCTAACCCTAACCATAATCCCTAACCCTAACCCTAACTCTGAATCTAACCCTAGCCCCTAAACCAACACTAACCCCTAACCCCTAACCCTAACACTAACACTAACTCCTAATTTCTAACCCCTGAACCACACTCGAACCCTAACCCCTAACCCCAAACAATTAACCATAACCATAACCCTAATTCTCACACTTCCTCCATTTTCAGAGTTCACCAAGCCTACAATAGAGCCATGCCATGAGTGAGAAGAGGCTCCGCCTGAGTCCTGCATGTAGGTCTGGGCCCAAGGCCCAGGTACGATGGTGTGGTGTCAAGGGGACCAATTCTGCACCCTTCTCACCATAGATTAAACAGGTCCTGTGCCCTTAAACTAACCGCTAAATCTAAGCCCTAACACTAAACCTAAACGCTAACCCTAAACCTAAGCCCTTATCCTAATGCCCAACACTAACACCAAACACTCACCCTAAACCTAACCCGTAACCCTAACCCCTAAACGTAACCCTAACCATGCACCCTATATCTAACCCTAACCCCTAACCCTAACCATAACACTTAACTCTAACCCTAAACTAACATAAACCCTTAACACTAAACCTAATCCCTAACCCTCATGCTTAACCCTAACCGTTAATCCTCACACTTACCTTTAAACCTAACCCTAATTGTAATCTTTAACTCTAAACTTAACACTTAAACCTTAACCTGTACCAAAACCTATCCCCTAAACTGAACCCTAACACTAAACCTTAACGCTAAACCTAACTGTAACTGTTAAACCTAACACTAACCTTTAACTCTGACCCTAAACCTAACCCCTAACCCTAAGGCATCACCTTAACACTAAACTTCATCCCTAATTCTAACCATAATCCTAACCCTAAATCTAATTCTCAGACTTTTTCTTTCTCAGAGTTTAGAAAGCCTATAATCCTCCCACGCCATGTGTGAAAGGAGGCCCTGCCACTGTGTCCAGGGGCCAATACCCAGCATACGATAGAGTGATTTCCCGGCGAATATGCTAGCCCCCTAACCTCTCCGCCTAGTGCAGACAAGGCACGTGCCCTAAGCATAAACACAACCCCTAACCAATAACCCTAACCATAACTGTTAACTCTCACCCTAACATTTAACCCTGACACTAATCCTAACCCGTAAACCTATCCCTAAACCTTTACCCAAAGCCTAAGCCTTAACTCTAACACTATCATTTAACCCTAGCCCTAACCCCTAAATGTTACACTAACCATGAACCCTAAGCCTAACCGTAACCCCTAACACTAACCATAACACTTAACTGTAACCCTAAACCTAACAAGACCCCTTAACCCTAACACTAACCCCTAACCCTAGCCCTTAAACTTAACCCTAAACTTTTACCCTCACACTAACCTTTAACACTAACCATAATGCTAATCTTTAACCCTAAACCTAACACTTAACTCTTACCCTGTACGAAACCCTAACCCCTGACCTTAACCCTGACAATAAACCTTAACCCTAAACCTAACTTTAACCGTTAAAACTAACACTAACCTTAACCCTAACTCTAACCCTAACCCTTAACCCTAAGCCCTCACCCTAACACTAATCGTCATCCCTAATCCTAACCATAATCCTATCCCTAAATCTTAATCTCAGACGTCTTCCTCTCTCAGAGTTTAAAAAGCCCTCACCCTAAAATTTAACCCTAAACCTAACTGTAACTGTTTAAACTAACACTAATCTTTAACCATAACCCTAACCCTTAACCTGAACCCTAAGCCAAACTCTTAACCCTAATCCTATCCCTTAACCCTAACTCTAATCCCTAACTCGAACGCTAACACTAACCCCAACCCTAAACCTAACCCTAGCCCCTAACCCAACCCTCACCCCAACCCCTAACCCTAACACTAACCCTAACCCCTAATGCCTAACCCCTAACCCTCATTTGAACACTCTCTCCTAAACCCAAATCCCTAACCCTAACCATAACCCTAATTCTCACACTTCTTCCATTCTAAGAGTTAACCAAGCCTACAATACAACCATGCCATGCATGAGAACAGGCTCCCCCTGATTCCTGCATGTAGGTCTGAGCCCAAGGCCCAGGGTACAATGCTGTGGTGTCTCAGCGACCGATTCCACACCCTTCTCACCATAGATTAAACAGGTCCTCTGACCTTAAACTAATCGCTAAATCTAAGTCCTAACACTAACCCCTACCCTAAACAGAAACCCTGACCCAAACTCCCTTCACTAACACTATACCCTTACACCAAACCTAACCCCTAAACCTAACCCCTAAACATAACCTTAACCATGAACCCTAAACCTGAACCTAAACCCTAACACTTAAGTGTAACCCTAAACCTAACACGAACCCCTAATCCTAACCCTAAACCCTAACCCTAACCCTTCACCTTAACCCTAACCGTTAACCCTCAGCTAACCCTTAAACCTAACACTAATCCTAATCTTTACCCCTAAGCCGAACACTTAACCCTAACCCTGTACCAAACCCTAATCCCTAACACTAAGCCCTCTCCCTAACACTAAACTTCATCCCTAACCCTAACCGTAATCCTAACCCTAAATCTAATTCTCAGACTTCTTGCTTTCTCAGAGTTTAGAAAGCCTACAATCCTCCCATGCCATGCATGAAAGGAGGCTCTGCCACTGTGCCCTGCATGAAACCCAGAGGCCCATACCCAGCATACGATAGAGTGGGTTCCTGGTGACAATCCCAGCCTCCGAGCCCCCCCACCTAGTGAAGACAGGGCCTGTGCCCTAAGCATAAACACTGCCCCTAACCCATAACCATAACCCTGATCATAACATCTGACCCTGATCCTATTGCTCACCTTAACATGTAAAACTCACCATAACCCTAATCCTAACCCCTTATCCTAACGTTAATGAATAATACTTACCCTGAGGACAACACCTATCCCATAATTCTAACCCTAACTCTTATTCATAACTGTAAAACCTAATACCTAATTGTAAGCTGCTAACCCTAAATTTAACCCTACCAACAGCCCTAACACTAACCCTAACCCTAACCCTTGATCCTTAAGCCTAAACCCTAACCCTAACCCTAACCCTAAGTATAAACTCTACCCCTCACCCATAACCCTAACCCTGAACATAAAACCTAACCCTGATCCTATTGCTCACCTTAACACGTAAAGCTCACCGTAACACTAACTTTAACCGCTTACCCTAACTTTAAGCATAAAACTGACCCTGAGACCAACCCCTATGCCATAATTCTAACCCTAACTCCTTACCATAACCATAACACCTAATCCCTAACCCTAATTCTAAACTGCTAAACCTAACCTTAAGCCTACAAAAAACCTTAACGGTAACACTAACCCTAACACCTAATCCTAACCCTGTGCCTGAAAATAAACCTAACCCTTAACCTTTAACCCTAATGCTAACCCATAACCCTAACCATAACACTTTACTCTAACCCTAAATCTAACACGAACGCTTAACACTAGCCCTAAACCCTAACCCTAACCCTTAAACACAAACTTAACCATTAACACTCACACTAACCGTCAACCCTAATCCGAATTCTAATCTTTAACCCTAAACCTAACACTTAACCCTAACCCTGTACCAAACCCTAACCCCTAACCATAACCCTCACCCTAAAACGTAACCCTAAACCTAACTGTAACCGTTAAACCTAACTCTAACATTTAACCTTAACTCTACCCATAATCCCTAGCCCTAATCCCTCACCCTAGCACTAACCTCATTCCTAACCCTAACTATAATCCTAACCCTAAATCTAATTATCAGACTTCTTGCTTTCTCAGCGTTAGAAAGCCTACAATCCTCCCATGCCATGAATAAAAGGAGGCTCTACCACTGTGTCCTGCCGGAAACCCCAGTGCCCATACTCAGCATACACTAGAGTGGGTTCCCGACGACAATCGCAACCCCAAACCCCTCCCCCCCCTGCCTAGTGCAGACAGGGCCCGAGTCGTAAGCATAAACCCTACCCCTCACCCCTAACCATAACCCTGAACATAACACCTGACCCTGATCCCATTGCTCACCTTAAAATGTAAATCTCACCATAACCCTAAATTTAACCCCTTATCATAACGTTAATGCATAACACTTACCCTGAGAACAACTCCTATCTCTGAATTCTAACCCTAACTCCAAGCCATAACCATAACACCTAATCCCTAATGCGAATTCTAAACTGCTAACCCTAACCTTAAACCTACCATCAAACCAAACATTACCCTAGCCCCTAACTTTAAAACTATGCCTAAAAATAACCCTAACACTTCACCCTTAATCCTAACCCCTAACTCTAACCCTAACCCTATCCCTAAGACGCTAACCATAACCCTAACTGTTAACCCTCACCCTAACACGTAACCCTGAACTTAACCCTAAACCTTAACACTAACCCTTAACCCTAACCCTAAGCCAAACCCTTAACAATAATCCTATCCTTTAACCCTAAACGCTAACCCTAATATTAACCCCAACCCTAAACCTAACCCTAGCACCCTAACCCAAACCCAACAACTAACCCCTATCCCTAACACTAACCCTAACTCCTAATCCCTAGGACCTAACCCTGACTCGAACCATAATCCCAAACTCCAAACCCCTAACCCAAACCCTAACCCTGATTCTCACACTACTTCCATTCTCAGAGTGAAGCAAGCCTACAATACAGCTATACTATGCGTGAGATGAGGCTCCACCTGAGTCCTGCATGTAGGTCCTTTCCCAAGGATCAGGGAACGATTTTGTGCTTTCGTGGAGACTCCGACAGCACCCTTCTCACCGTAGATAAAACAGGTCCTGTGCCCTTAAACTAAAAGCTAAATCTCAGCCCTAACACTAACACTAACCCCTAACGGTAAACATAAGCTCCGACCGTAACGCTGAACACGAACTCTAAAACCTTACCCTAAACCTAAGCCCTAACCCTAACACTAACCCCTAAACATAACACTAACCATGAACCCTAAACCTAACCCTAACCATAACACTTAACGCTAACCCTAAAGCCTACACGAAGACTTATTCCTAACACTAACAAAAACCCTAGCCCTTAGTCTTGATCCTTATCATTAACCCTCACACTAGCCCTTAACCCTAACCCTAATCCTAATCTTTAACCCTAAAGCTAAAACTTAAGCCTAACACTGTACCAAACGCTAAACCTTAACCTTAACCCTAACCCTAAAACATAACCATAAACCTGACTGTAACGGTTAAACCTAACACTAACCTTTAACCCTAACCACTGACCTTAAGAACGCACCCTAACACTAACCTTCATCCCTAAACATTACCATAAACCTACCCCTAAATCTAATTCTCAGACTTCTTGCTTTCTCAGAGTTTAGAAAGCCTACAATTCTCCCACGTCATGAGTAAAAGGAGGCTCTGCCACTGTGTCCTGCAAGAAACCCGGGGGCCCATAACTAGTGCATGATAGAGCGGGTTCCCAGTGGCAATCCTAGTCCCTAACCCCCCCCTCCTGGTGAAGACAGGGCCCGTGCGCTAAGCAAAAACACTATCCCTAACAGATAACCCTAACTCCAAACATAAAACCTAACCCTGATCCTGTTGCTCACCTTAAAACATAAACCTAACCATAACACTAATTTATCCCCTTATGTTAACGTTAATGCATAGCACCCAAAGAAGAAGCCCTATCCCATAATTCTAAACCTAACCCCTAGCCATAACCATAACACCTCATCCATATTCTAAAGTGCCAACCCTAAACTTCAACCTACCATCAACCCTAACCCTAACCCTAACCCTTAACCCTAAGCCCTCACCCTAACACTAATCTTCATCCCTAAACCGTGCCGTAATCCTAACCCGAAATCTAATTCTCAGACTTCTTGCTTTCTCAGAGTTTTGAAAGCCTACAATCCTACTAAGCCATGCATGAAAGCCCGCTCTGCCACAGTGTCCTGCAGGAAACCAGAGGCCCATACACTGCATACGATAGAGTAGGTTACCAGCGACCATCACAGACCCCTATCTTTGCCTCCTAGTGCATACAGGGCCCGTGCCCAGAGCATAAACCCTACCCCTCACCCATAAGACTAACCCAGAACATAACACCTAACCCTGATCATACTGCTCACCTTAAGAGGTAAAGCTCACCATAACCCTAACTTTAACACCTTATCTTAACGTTAATGCATGACACCCTGAGAAAAAGCACTATACTGTAATTCTAACGCTAACTCCTAGCCATAACCATAACACCTGATCCCGAATTCTGAAACGCCAACCCTAACCTTAACCCTACCAACAACACTAACACTAACCCTAACACCTTACCCTAACCCTACGCATAAAAATAACCCTAACCGTTGATCCTTAGTCATAACCCCTAACCTTAACCCTAACACTTAACCCTAATCCCAAGCCTAACCATTAAACATAACCCTAACACTTAACCTTAAACCTAACCTTTACCTTAATGCCTAGAGATCTAACCCTAACACTGACTTACAGTTAACACTAACCCTAACCCCCTAATGTTAACCTTAAACCTGAACCATAAACCTAACCCTTAAACCTAATCCTATCCCTAACCCCCTAACCCTATCCCTAACTGTTAACCCTCACCCTAACCCTTAACCCTGACCCTAACCCTAAACCTGAACCCTTACCCTAAGCCTAACCCTTAACCCTAACCCTATCCCTTAACCCTAACGCCTAAACCTAACGCTAACTCCAAACCTAAACCTTACCCTGGCCCCCTAAACCAGAGTTAACACCTAACCCGTAACACTAACTCTAACCCTAACCACTAATCCCTAGCACCTAACCCAGAATCCAAGCCTAACCCCTAACTCGAAACCCCTAACCCCAACCCTAACCCTAATTCTCACACTACTTCCATTCCCGAGTGAAGCAAGCCTACAATACAGCCATGCCATGTGTGAGATGAGGCTCCGCCTGAGTCCTGCATGTAGATCTTCTCCCAGGGCCCAGGGAATGATGTTGTGCTTTCGTGATGACTCCGACCGCACCCCTCTCACCGTAGATTAACCAGGTCCTGTGCCCTTAAACTGACCGATAAATCTAAGCCCTACCACCAACGCTAACCCCTGACCCTGAACCTAAGCCCCGAGCCTAAACCCCAACACTAACTCTAAACCCTTATCCTAAACCTAATCCTTAACCCTAATGCTAACCCCTAAACGTAACCCTAACCGTGACCAGTAAACCTAACCCTAACCTCTAACACAAACCCTAACACATAACTCGAACCCTAAAGCTAACCCTAACCCATAACCCTAAACCTAAACCCTAACCCTAACTCTTAACCTTAACCCTAACCGTTAACTCTCACGCTAACCTTTAATCCTAACCCTAATCCTAATCTTCAACCATAAACCTAACACTTAACCCTAACCCTGTACCTAACCCTAACCCTATACCAAACCCTAACCCCTCATCTTAACCCTAACCGTAAACCTCAACCCTAAACCGAACTGTAACCGTTAAACCTAAGAGTAACCTTTAACCCTAACCCTAATCCCTAACCCTAAGCCCTCACCCTAACACTAAACTTCATCCTTAACCCTAACCATAATCCTAACCCTAAATCTAATTCTCAGACTTCTTGCTTTCTTAGAGTTTAGAAAGCCTGCAATCCTCCCATGCCATGCGTGAAAGGAGGCTCTACCACTGTGTCCTGCATCAAACCTACGGGCCCATACCCAGAGTACGATACAGTGGGATCCTGGTGACAATCCCAGTCCCCTAAAATCCCACCACCCCCGCCTAAGGCAGACAGGGCCCGTGCGCTAAGCATAAACAATACCTGTAACAGATATCCCTCACCGTGAACATAACACCTAACCCTGTTCCTATTTCTCCCCTTAACACGTAAACCTCACCATGAGCCTAACTTTAACCTCTTATCCTAACGTTAGTGCATAACCCATTTCCTGAGAACAACCCCTATCCCATAATTCTAACCCTATCTCCTAGTCGTCACTGTAACACCTAATCCCTAACCCTAATTCTAAACCGCTAACTCTAACCGTAACCCTGCCTACAACCCTAACACTGACAGTAACCCTTACTTCTAACCCCAACGCTATGCCTAACAAAAACCCTTAACCCTTCACCCTAACCCCTGAGCATTACCCTAACCTTTAACCGTAATCCTAATCCTAACCATTAAACCTAACCCTAGCTCTTAAAGCTAACCCTAAACCTTACCCTCACGACTAGACCTAACCCTGACACTAACCTAACACCTAACCCTAACCATAACCCCTACAGCTAACCTTAACCCTGAACCCTAAACCTAACCCTAACACTGAACCCTCACTATATCCCCAACCTCTAAGCCTAATCCTAACCGTTAACCCTCACCCGAACACTTAAACTGGACCATAACACTAAACATTAACCCTAACACTAAACTTTAACCCTAAACCTGAGCCCAACCCTTAACCCTAATCCTATCCTTTTACCCTAAACCTAACTCCTAAACCTAACCCTAAGACTAACCCCAATCCTAATTCTAACCATACCCCTTCATAAAACACTAACTCCTAACCCTAACACTTACCAAAAACCCTAATCGCTAATCCCTAACACTAACGCTTAACCTTTACCGTAACCGTTAACCCTCACCCTAACCCTTAACGCTGACCCTAACCTTAACCTTTAATCTAAGCCTGACCTTAACCCTAACAGTAAGGAAAACCCTCACGCCAACCTTATCCCTTATCCCTAACCCTAACACTACAGCTAAAAATAACTCTAACCTTTGATCCTTAAACCCAACCCCTAACACTTACTTTAACCCCAAACCCTAACCCTAATCCTAAGCATTAAACCTAACCCTATCTCTTAACCCTTACTCTAACGCCTAGATCTAACCCTAAAATCTAACCTACCACCTAATCCTAACCTTAAGCCCTAATGCTAACTCTAACCCTGAACCCTAAACCTACCCGTAAACCCTTAACACTAACCCTATCCATAAACCTTAACCCTGACCCTAACCATTACCCGCACCCAAGCATTTAACCCTGACCCTAACCCTAATCCTTAACGATAAACTTAACACTAAACCCCAACCCTAAGCCCAACACTTAACCCTAATCCTAACCCTTGACCCCTAACCCTAAACCTAAGCCTAACCCCAACCTGAACCCTTAATCTTGACCCTTACCCTTAACCCTCACACTAACCCTACTCCTAATCTTTAACCATGAAGCTAACACTGAAGCCTACCCCTGTGCCAAACGCTAAACCCAAACCTTAACGCGAACCCTGAGACTTAACCGTAAACCTAACTGTAACTGTTAAACCTAACACTAACCTTTAACCCCAACCCCTAACCCAAGACCCCACCCTGACACTAATCTTCATCCCTAAACATTACCAGAATCCTACCGCTAAATCTAATTCTCAGAGTTCTTGCTTTCTCGGAGTTTAGAAAGCCTACAATCCTCCCATGCCATGAGTAAAAGGGGGCTCTGCCACTGTGTCCTGCATGAAACCCAGGAGCCCATACCCAGCGTACGATAGAGTGTGTTCCCGGGGACAATCCCATCCCCCTAACCCCCGCCCCCCCGCCCAGTGCAGACAGGGCCCGTACGCTAAGTATAAACACTACCCCTAACAGATAACCCTCACCCTGAACATAACACCTAACCCTGATCCTATTGCTCACCTTAAAACATAAACCTCCCCGTAACCCTAACTTAGCCCCTTAACTTAACGTGAATGCATAACACCTTGAGAAGAAGCCCTATCCCGTAATTCTAATCCTAAACCATAGTCATAACCGTAACACCTCATCCCTAATTCTAAAACGTCAAACCTAACCTTCACCCTACCAGCAACCCTAACCCTAACCCTAACCCCTAACCCTAAGCCCTCACCCTAACCACTAATCTTCATCCCTAAACCGTGCCGTAATCCTAACCCGAAATCTAATTCTCAGACTTCTTGCTTTCTCAGAGTTTTGAAAGCCTACAATCCTACTAAGCCATGCATGAAAGCCCGCTCTGCCACAGTGTCCTGCATGAAACCCAGAGGCCCATACACTGCGTGCGATAGAGTGGGTTCCCAGCGACCATCACAGACCCCTAACTTCGCCTCCTAGTGCATACAGGGCCCGTGCCCTAAGCATAAACCCTACCCCTCACCCATAACCCTAACCCAGAACATAACACCTAACCGTGATCCTACTGCTCACCTTAACAGGTAAAGCTCACCGTAACCCTAACTTTAACCCCTTATCTTAACGTTAATGCATGACACCCTGAGAACAAGACCTGTACCGTAAATCTAACGCTAACTCCTAGCCATAACCATAACACCTAATCCCTAATTCTGAAACGCCAACCCTAACCTTAACCCTACCAACAACACTAACACTAACCCTAACCCCTTACGCTAACCCTACGCCTAAAAATAACCCTAACCTTTGATCCTGAGTCATTACCCATAATCTTAACCCTAACCCTCAACCCTAATCCCAATCCTTAACCATTAAACTTAACCCTAACTCTTAACCCTAACCCTGACCTTTACCCTAATGCCTAGAGATCTAACCGCAACACTGACCTACAGTTACACTAACCCTACCCTCTAATGCTAACCTTAAACCTGAACCATAAACCTAACCCTTAACCCTAACCCTATCCCTAACCCCCTTACCCTAACTCTAACTGTTAACCCTCACCCTAACCCTCAACCTTGACCCTAACCTTAAACCTTAATCCTAACCATGCGTTTCATGAGCCTCTGCCTTTGTCCTGCGTGACAGTTGAAGCCCAACACCCAGGGTAAGATGAAGTGGGGACGCAGCCTTGCTCCACACCCACAGTGCCCCGTACATTAGACGGGGCCCGTGCCCTAACACACACCGTTAAACGTAAGCCCTAACCCTATCACTAAACCAAACCCTTCGTAAGCCCCGAATCTAACTCCTAACAGTAACCCTAATCCCTGACCCTTACTCTTGCCTCTCACCCTAAACCTAAACCCAACCACTAAACATAATCCTAATCTCTAACCCTAACAGTAATCCTAACCCTAATTCTAACCTAAAACCCTAACCCCTAAATCTAATCCTAGTCCCTAACACCTAACCTTACCCTAAACCGAATTCCAATTCTCAGAGTTCTTCAATTCAAAAACTTAAAAAAGCCTAGAATCCACCAATGCCGTGTCTGAGATGAGCGTCCGCCCCTATGTCCTGCATGACAGGCAGGCGCCAATGCCCAGGGTACTATGGAGTGGAGTCCTGGGGTCTGTAGGCTTGCTAAACTCCAGTTTGGAAGAATTGCTATAGTCATATATAGGGATGCTTACATTTACTTATAGAAAGCAACTATTGATGTGTGATTTGTAGGCTTGCCTTACTCTAGTTTGGATGAAGAAGCTGAATCATATATAGGAATATTAGCCTTGAGTTAGAGGAAGCATCTATGGGGGGTGCTTTTTTGGCTTGTTAAACTCTGGTTTGGAAGAAGTTCGAGAGTCTTATATAGGAACGATATCATTCATTCAGAGAAAGCAATTATAGGGAGTTGGTTTGTAGGCTTGCTAAGCTCTAGTTTGGAGGAAGGCGAGAGTCATATATAGGAACGCTTACGTTCACATAAAGCGTCTACGGGGGGACGGATTCTAGGCTTCCTAAACTCTAGCTTGGAAAAAGAGGACAGTTATGTATAGGAACTCTCGGCGGGGGATTTGTAGCATTGCTAAAATCTTAGATTGGAAAAGTTGCGAGAGTCATACATAGGAATGTTAACATTCACTCAATGAAAGCAACTATAAGGGGTGCTTTCCAGGCTGGCTACACTCTAATTTGGAAAAAGTGCGACAGTCATATATAGGAAGGCTTATATTCACTCAGACAAAGCAATTATGTGTAGGTGTATAGTAGGCATGCTAACTCTAGTTTGGAAAATTTTGAGAGCCATGTATAGGAAAACTTACAGTAACTTAGAGAAAGCAACGAACAGGGGTGGAGTGTAGGCTTTCTAAACTCTAGTTTGGAGGAAGTGCCATAGTCATATATAGGAACGCTTAAATTCGTTCAGAGAAAACAGCTGTCGGGGATTGGTTTGTAGACTTATTCAACTCTAGTTTGGAAGAAGTGCGAGAGACATATATAGGAATGTTTACATTGACTCAAAGAAAGCAACTATGGGGGAGTGTTATTTTGGCATGCCATATGTTAGTTAAGAAGAGGTACAAGACTCATATATAGGAACGCTTACATTCACACAGCGAGAGCAACTACGGAGTAGTGTCAGGTAGACATATTAAAGTCTAGCTTGGGAGAAGTTCCAGAGTCCTATATAGGAAAGGTAACAGCCACTTTGAAAAAGCAAGTTTTGGCGGGTGGTTTGTAGGCCTGCAAAACCCTGTTTTGGTTGAAGTGTGAGAGTCATATATGAGAACGCTTACATTCACTCAGAGAAAGCAATGATGGGGTTGTTTGTAGGCTTACTAAACTGCAGTTTGGAAGAAGCAGGAGAATCACATATAGGAGCACATACATTTTGACGCACTGAAAGTAACTATGGGGTGGTGTTTTATAGGCATGCTAAACTCTAGTTTGGACGAAGTTTGAGAATCACATATAAGAAAGCTTAGAGTCACTTAGAGAAAGCAAATCTCTGGGTGTGGAATGTAGGCCTGCTAAACTCTATTTTGGTTTAAGAGTGAGAGTCATATATGGGAAGGCTTACATTCCCTCAGAGAAAGCAACGACGGCGTGGTGGTTTGTAGGCATACTAAACTCTAGTTTGGAAGAAGTAGGAGAATGATATATGGGAACGCTTACATTCGCGTAGAGAAAGCAATTATGGGGTGGCGTTTTTGTAGCCATGCTAATCTCTAGTTTGGAAGAAGTTAAGGAGTAATATATAGGAAAGGGTACAGTCATAGAAACCAACTCTCGGGGGATGTTTTGTACACCTGCAAAACTCCAGTTTGGAAGTGGGAGAGAGTCATATTGGGGACCGCGTGCATTCACTCAGAGAAATCAACGATGGGATTGTGATTTGTAGGCATAGTCAACTCTAGTTTGGAAGAAGTACGAGAATCGTATATAGGAACGCTTACCTTCACGCAGAGAAAGCAACTATGGAGTGATGTTTGTATGCCTACTAAAATATAGTTTGGAGGAAGTTCGAGAGCCATATCTGGGAAGCTTACAGTCACTTAGAGAAAGCAACCCTCGGGGGTGTTTCGTAGGCCTGCTAAACTCTATTTTCAATGAAGTGTTAGAATAATATATGGGAACTCAGTGAAAGCAACGTTGTGGTTGTGGTTCCTAGAAGAAGCAAGAGAATCACATGTAGAACCGCTTACATTCCGGCACTGAATGCAACTATGGGGTGGTGTTTTGTAGGCTTGCAAAACTCTAGTTTGGACGAAGTTTGAGAGTCATATATAGGAAAGTTTACAGTCACGTAGAGAAAGCAACTCTCTGGGTGTGGAATGTAGAGTTATTTTGGTTGAAATAGAGTTATTTTGGTTGAAGTGTGAGAGTCATATATGGGAACGCTTACATTCACTCAGAGAAAACAACGTTTGGGTGGTGGTTTGTAGGGCATACTAAACTGTAGTTTGGAAGAAGTACGAGAGTCCTATATAGGAACACTTACATTCACACAGAGAAAGCACTTATGGCGTCAGGTTTTGTAGGCATGCTAAACTGCAGTTTGGAAGAAGTTGGAGAACCTTATACAGGAAAGATTACCGTCACCTAGGGAAAGCAACTCTCGGGAGATTTTTTTGTACACATGCTAAACTCTAATTTGGATGAATTGTGAGAGTCAAACATGGGACCGCTTACATTCCCTCAGAGAAACAACACTGGGGTGGTTTTTGTAGGCATACTAAATAGTTTGGAAGAAGTATGAGAATGATATTTGGGAAGGCTTACATTCACACAGAGAAAGCAACTACGGGGTGGTGTTTTGTAAGCATGCTATAGTTTGGAAGAAGTTCCAAACCTGAACAGTCATTTAGAGAAAGCAACTCTTGGTGGGTGATTTTTAGGTCTGCTAAATTGTATTTTGAAAGAAGTACCAGATTCATATATACTAATGCTTACATTCATGCAAAGAAAAAACCATGGGGTGATGTTTTGTGGGCATGTTAACCTGTAGTTTGGAAGAAGTTGGAGAGTCTTATTTAGGAAAGCTTACAGTCACCTAGAGAAAGCAACTCTCGGGAGAGCCTTTCTTGGCCTGCTAAACTCTACTTTGCATCAATTGTGAGAGTCAAACATGGGAATGCTTTCATTCATTCAGAGAACGCAACGTTTGGGTGGTGGTTTGTAGGCATTCTAAACTGTATTTTGGAGGAAGTACGAGAGTCATGTATATGAACGCTTACATTCATGCAGAGAAAGCAACTGTGGGGTGGTTTCTAGGCATGCTAAACTCTAGTTTGGACGAAGTTTGAGAATCACATATAAGAAAGCTTAGAGTCGCTTAAAGCAAATCTCTGGGTGTGGAATGTAGGTGTGCCAAACTCTATTTTGGTTTCAGAGTGAGAGTCATATATGGGAAGGCTTACATTCACTCAGAGAAAGCAACGATGGTGTGGTCGTTTGTAGGCGTACTGAACTCTAGTTTGGAAGAAGTAGGAGAATGATATATGGGAACGCTTACATTCATGCAGAGAAAGCAATTATGGGGTGGCTTTTTTGTAGCCATGCAAATCTCTATTTTGCAAGAAGTTAAAGAGTAATATATAGGAAAGCGTACCGTCATTTATAGAAACCAACTTTCGGGGGATGATTTGTAGGCCTGCAAAACTCTACTTTGGAAGAAGGGGGAGAGTCATATGGGGGACTGGGTATATTCACTCGGAGAAATCAACGATGGGGTTGTGGTTTGTAGGCATACTAAACTCTAGTTTGGAAGAAGTACGAGAATCATTTATAGGAACGCTTACATTCATGCAGAGAAAGCAACTATGGAGTGATGTTTGTATGCCTACTAAACGATAGATTGGAGGATGTTCGAGAGTCATATCTGGAAAGCTTACAGTCATTTAGAGAAAGCAACTCTCTGGGGGGTGGTTCGTAGGCCTGCTAAACTCTATTTTCAATGAAGTGTTCGAATCATATACAGGAACGCTTACATTCACTCAGAGAAAGCAATGTTGGGGTGGCCGTTTTTGAGCATACTAAACTCTACTTTGGAAGAGGTACGAGAGACATACATAGGAACGCTTACATTAACACAGAGAAAGCAAATACAGGGTGCTGTAGTGCAGGCATGCTAAACTATAGATTGGAAGAAGTTCGAAAGCTGACAGTCACTTAGAGAAAGCAACTCTTGGCGGGTGATTTTTAGGTCTGCTAAATTGTATTTTGAAAGACCTACAAGAGTCATATATACAAACGCTTACATTTATGCAGAGAAAGAAACTATGGGGTGATGTGTTGTTGGCATGCTAAACTGCAGTTTGAAAGGACTTCCAGAGTGTTATATAGGATAGCTACAGTCACCTAGAGAAAACAACACTCGGGACAGCTTTGCAAGCCTCTAAACACTAATTAGCAGCAATTGTGAGAGTCAATTATGGGAAAGCTTACATTCACGGAGAGAACACAACGTTTGGGTGGTGGTTTGTAGGCATAATAACTGTAGGTCGGAAGAAGTAGGAGAGTCATATATATGAACAGTTACATTCACGCAGAGAAAGAAACTGTTGGGTGGTGTATGTACGCATGTTAATCTATACTTTGGAGGAAGTTTGAGAGTCATATCTGGGGAAAATTACAGTCACATAGCTAAATCAACCATCGGGGACTGGTTTGTAGGTCTGCTAAATTCTATTTTGGAAAAAGTGATTCATATAAGGGAATGCTTATGTTCACTCAGAGAAAGCAACGATGCGGTGGTGTATTGTTGGCATGCTAAACTTTAGTTTGGAAGAAGTTCGAGAGTTTTACATAGGAAAGCTTACATTCACCTAGAGAAAGCAACTCTCAGGATGTGGTTTATAGGCCTGGTGAACTCTAATTTGGATCAAGTGTGAGAGTCATACATATGAGTTCCAAAATACAGTTTAGTATGCCTACAAACCATCAGCCTAACATTGCTTTCTCTGAGTGGATATAGGCCTTCCCTTATATGAATCTCGGACTGCTTTCAAAATGCAATTTGCCGGACCTACAAAACACCGCCCGAGAGTTGCTTTCTCTCACTATAAGCTTTCCTATATATGACTTTGGGACATAGTTTAGCATGCCAACAAAAGGCCACCCCATAGTTTGCGTGAATGTAAGCGTTCCTATGCATCACGCTCGTACTTCTTCCAAAGTATAGTACACCTACCAACCACCTCCCCAACGTTGCTTTTTCTGAGTGAATGTAAGCATTCTTTTATTCTCGTACTTCCTCCAAACTCCAGTTTAGTGTGACTAAAAATCACCACCGCAACCTTGCTTTCTCTGAGTGAATGTTAGCGTTCCCATTTATGATTCACACTTCATCCAAAATAGAATTTAGCAGAACTACAAACCGGCCCCCAAGGGTTGCTTTCTCTGTGAGACTGTAAGCTTTCCTATTACTCTTAACTTCTTCGCAACTAGAGATTTGCATGCCTACAAAACACCACCCCATAGTTGCCCTCTCTGCGTGAATGTAAGCACTCATATATATGACTCTCCTACTTCTTCCAAAATACAGTTTAGTATGCTTACAAACAACCAACCAAACGTTGCGTTCTCTGAGAGAATGTTAGCGTTCCCAAGTATGACTGTTCCAAATGATGCAAAGTAGAGTTTAGCAGGCTTACAAACTATCTCTCGAAAGTTGCTTCCTCTGGGGGACTGTAAGCTTTCCTATAAAAGACTGTCGAACTTCTTCGAAACTACATTTCAGCACGCCAACAAAACATCACCACATAGTTTCTTTCTCAGCATAAATATAAGCGATTTTATATATGACTCTTGTACTTCTATCAAAATACAATTTAGCAGACCTCAAAATCAACCGCCAAGAGTTGCTTTCTCTAAGTCACTGTCAGCTTTCGAACTTCTTCCAAATTATATTTTATCATGCCTACAAAACACCACCCCATAGTTGCTTTCTCTGCGTCCATATAATCGTTCATATATATGACTCTCATACTTCTTCCAAACTGGAGTTAGTATACCTACAAACCGGCACCCAATTTACCTTTCTCTGAGTGAATGAAGCGTATCCATGTATGCCTCTTTCACTTCATCCAAATTAGAGTTTAGCGGCCCACAAACCACCTCCTGTGAGTTGCTTTCTCTAGGTGACTGTAAACTTTCCTATATAAGACTCTCGAACTTCTTCCAAACTACAGTTTAGCATGCCAACAATACAGCGCCCCATCGTTGATTTCTCTGAGTGAACATAAGCGTTCCCATATATGACTCTCACTCTTCTTCCAAAATAGAATTTAGCAGACCTACACAACACCCGATGGTTCCAATTCTCTAGGTGACTTTAATTTTTCCCACATATGACTCTCGAACTTCCTCCAAACTAGATTATGATGATTACATAGGCCACCCCACAGTTGCTTTCTCTGCGTGAATGTAACCGTTCATATATGACTCTCCTACTTCTTTTGAACTACAGCATTTATTCCTACAAACCATCACGACAACGTTCTTTCTGTGAGTGAATGCAAGCGTTCTCACACTTCATCCAAATTACAGTTTAGCAGACCTACCAACAAACTACAGAGAGTTGTTTTTCTCTGTGTCACTGTAATCTTTCCTATGTAAGGCTCTCGAACTTCTTCCAAACCACAGTTTAGCATGCCAACAAAATACGATCACAGAGTTGCTTTCTCTGCGTGAATGTAAGCATTCGTATATATGACTCTCCTACTTCCTCCAAAATACAGTTTAGAATGCTTACAAACCACCACCCAAACGTTGCGTTCTCTGAGTCAATGTAAGCGTTCCCATGTTTGACTCTCACAATTGATGCAATCTAGAATTTAGCATGCTTAGAAACAATCTCCCGAGAGTTGCTTTCTCTGGGTGACTGTAAACTTTCCTATGTAAGACTCGCGAACTTCTTCTAAACTACAGTTTAGCATGCCAAAAAAACACCGCCCCATAGTTGATTTCTCTTCGTGATCATAAGCGTTCCCATATATGACTCTCATTCTTCTTTCAAAATAGAATTTAGCAGATCTACAAAATGGCCCCCGATGGTTGCTTTCTCTAAGTGACTGTAATTTTCCCCAGATATGACTCTCGAAATTCCTCCAAACTACAGATTAGCATGCATACATACGCCACCCAACAGTTGCTTTCTCTGCGTGAATGTAACCGTTCATATATGACTCTCCTACTTCTTCCGAACTACAGTTATTATGCCTACAAACCACCACCCAAACGTTGTGTTCTCTGAGTGAATGTAAGCGTTCCCATGTTTGACTCTCACAATCGCTGCTTGTTAGAGTTTAGCAGGCTTGCAAAGCTCTCCTGAGTGTTGCTTTCTCTAGGTGACTGTAAGCTATCCTACATAACACTCTCGAACTTCTTCCAAACTGCAGTTTAGCATCCCCACAACACATCACCCCATAGTTTCTTTCTACGCATGAATGTAAGCGTTTGTATATAAGACTCTGACACGTCTTTCAAAATACAATTTAGCAGACTTAAAAAATCACCCGCCAAGAGTTGCTTTCTCTAAGTGACTGTCAGCTTTCGAACTTCTTCCAATCTATAGTTTAGCATGCCTGCACTACAGCACCCCATATTTGCTTTCTCTGTGTTAATGTAAGCGTTCATATTTATGTCTCTTGTACCTCTTCCAAAGTAGAGTTTAGTATGCTCACAAACGGCCACCCCAACGTTGCTTTCTCTGAGTGAATGTAAGCGTTCCTGTATATGATTTTAACACTTCTTTGAAAATAGAGTTTAGCAGGCCTACGAACCACCCCCCGAGAGTTGCTTTCTCTAAATGACTGTAAGCTTTCCAGATATGACTCTCGAACATCCTCCAAACTATAGTTTAGTAGGCATACACACATCACTCCATAGCTGGTTTGTCTGCGTGAATGTAACCGTTCATATATATGACTTTCCTACTTCTTCCGAACTACAATTAAGGCCACAAACTGCAACCCAAACCTTGCGTTCTGAGTGGATGTAAACCTTCCCATACTTGACTTTAAGAGTTGGTGCAAATTATCAGGCTTAGAAACCATCTCCCAAGAGTTGCTCTCTCTAGGTGACTGTAAGCTTTGCTATATAAGATTCTAAACTTCCTCCAAACTATAGTTTAGTAGGCATACAAACCTCACTCCATAGTTGCTTTCTCTGCATGAATGTAAGCGTTCCTATATATGATTCTCGTACTTTCTCCAAACTAGAGTTTAGTATGCCTACAAAACACAACCCCATCCTCGATTTCTCTGAGTCAATGTACGTGGTCCCCAATATGACTCTCCCACTTCTTCCAAAGTAGAGTTTTGCAGGCCTACCCTTCATCCCCCGAAAGTTGGTTTCTATAAATGAGTGTACGCTTTCCTATATAACTTCTTCCAAACTAGAGATTAGCATGGCTACAAAAAAGCCACCCCATAATTGCTTTCTCTGCATGAATGTAAGCGTTCCCATATATCATTTTCCTACTTCTTCCAAACTAGAGTTTAGTATGCCTACAAACCACCACACCATCGTTGCTTTCTCTGAGTGAATGTAACCCTTTCCATATATGACTCTCAATCTAAACCAAAATAGAGTTTAGCACGCCTACATTCCACACACAGAGATTTGCTTTCTCTAAGTGACTCTAAGCTTTCTTATATGTGATTCTCAAACTTCGTCCAAACTAGAGTTTAGCACGCCTAGAAAACACCACCCCACAGTTCCTTTCTCTGCATGAATGTAAGCGTTTGAATATATGACTCTGGTACTTCTTTCAAAATACAATTTAGCAGACCTAAAAATCAACCGCCAAGAGTTGCTTTCTCTAAGTGACTGTCTGCTTTCGAACTTCTTCCAAACTATATTTTAGCAGGCCTACAAAACACCACCCCATAGTTGCTTTCTCTGCGTCCATATAAGCGTTCATATATATGACTCTAGTACTTCTTCCAAACTGGAGTTAGTATACCTACAAACCGGCACCCCAATTTACCTTTCTCTGAGTGAATGAAGCGTATCCATGTATGCCTCTTTCACTTCATCCAAATTAGAGTTTAGCGGCTTACAAACCACCTCCTGTGAGTTGCTTTCTCTAGGTGACTGTAAACTTTCCTATATAAGACTCTCGAACTTCTTCCAAACTACAGTTTAGCATGCCAACAATACAGCGCCCCATCGTTGATTTCTCTGAGTGAACATAAGCGTTCCCATATATGACTCTCACTCTTTTTCCAAAATAGAATTTAGCAGACCTACACACCAGCCCCCGATTGTTCCTTTCTCTAAATGACTCTAATTTTCCCCAGATATGACTCTCGAACTTCCTCCAAACTACAGATTATGATGATTACATACGCCACCCCACAGTTGCTTTCTCTGCGTGAATGTAACCGTTCATATATGACTCTCCTACTTCTTCGAACTACAGTTGTTATTCCTACAAACCACCACGACAAAGTTCTTTCTCTGAGTGAATGCAAGCGTTCTCACACATCATCCAAATTACAGTTTAGTAGACCTACCAACAAACTACAGAGAGTTGTTTTCTCTGTGTCACTGTAATCTTTCCTATATAAGGCTCTCAAACTTCTTCCAAACCACAGTTTAGCATGCCAACAAAATACGATCACAGAGTTGCTTTCTCTGCGTGAATGTAAGCATTCGTATATATGACTCTCCTACTTCCTCCAAAATACAGTTTAGAATGCTTACAAACCACCACCCAAACGTTGCGTTCTCTGAGTGAATGTAAGCGTTCCCATGTTTGACTCTCACAATTGATGCAAATTAGAGTTTAGCACGCTTAGAAACAATCTGCCGAGAGTTACTTTCTCTAGGTGACTGTAAGCTTTCTCCCACATATGAATTTCACTCTTCTTCCAAAATAGAATTTAGCAGATCTACAAAACGGCCCCCGATTGTTGCTTTCTCTAAGTGACTGCAATTTTCCCCAGATATGACTCTCGAACTTCCTCCAAAGTATAGATTAACATGCGTACATACACCACCCAACAGTTTCTTTCTCTGCGTGAATGTAACCGTTCATATATATGACTCTCCTACTTCTTCCGAACTACAGTTATTATGCCTACAAACCACCACCCAAACGTTGTATTCTCTCCGTGAATGTAAGCGTTCCCATGTTTGACTCTCACAATTGCTGCTAATTAGTGTTTAGAGGCTTGTATAGCTGTCCCGAGTGTTGCTTTCTCTAGGTGACTGTAAGCTATCCTATATAACACTCTCGAACTCCTTCCAAACTGCAGTTTAGCATGCCAACAACACATCACCCCATAGTTTCTTTCTCTGCATGAATGTAAGCGTTTGTATATGACTCTGGTACGTCTTTCAAAATACAATTTAGCAGACCTAAAAATCACCCGCCAAGAGTTGCTTTCTCTAAGTGACTGTCAGCTTTCGAACTTCTTCCAATCTATAGTTTAGCATGCCTGCATTACAGCACCCCGTATTTGCTTTCTCTGTGTTAATGTAAGCGTTCGTATTTATGTTTCTCGTACCTCTTCCAAAGTAGAGTTTAGTATGCTCAAAAACGGCCACCCCAACGTTGCTTTCTCTGAGTGAATGTAAGCGTTCCTGTATATGATTCGAACACTTCATTGAAAATAGAGTTTAGCAGGCCTACGAACCACCCCCAGAGAGTTGCTTTCTCTAAATGAATGTAAGCTTTCCAGATATGACTCTCGAGCATCCTCCAATCTATCGTTTAGTAGGCATACAAACATCACTCCATAGTTGCTTTCTCTGCATGAATGTAAGCGTTCCTATATATGATTCTCGTCCTTCTTCCAAACTAGAGTTTAGTATGCCTACAAACCACAACCCCATCGTTGATTTCTCCGAGTGAATGTACCCAGTCCCCCATATGATTCTCCCCCTTCTTCCAAAGTAGAGTTTTGCAGGCCTACAAACCATCCCCCGAAAGTTGGTTTCTATAAATGACGGTACGCTTTCCTATATATTTCTCTTTAACTTCTTGCAAAATAGAGATTAGCATGGCTACAAAAAAGCCACCCCATAATTGCTTTCTCTGCATGAATGTAAGCGTTCCCATATATCATTCTCCTACTTCTTCCAAACTAGAGTTCAGTATGCCTACAAACCACCACACCATCGTTGCTTTCTCTGAGCGAATGTAAGCCTTCCCATATATGACTCTCACTCCGAAACCAAAATAGAGTTTAGCACGCCTACATTCCACACCCAGAGATTTGCTTTAAGCGACTCTAAGCTTTCTTATATGTGATTCTCAAACTTCGTCCAAACTAGAGTTTAGCATGCCTAGAAAACACCACCCCAGAGTTGCTTTCTCTGCATGAATGTAAGCGTTTGAATATATGACTCTGGTATTTCTTTCAAAATACAATTCAGCAGACCGAAAAATGAACCGCCGAGAGTTGCTTTCTCTAAGTGACTGTCTGCTTTCGAACTTCTTCCAAACTATATTTTAGCAGGCCTACAAAACACCACCCCATAGTTGCTTTCTCTGCATCCATATAAGCGTTCATATATATGACTCTAGTACTTCTTCCAAACTGGAGTTAGTATACCTACAAACCGGCACCCCAATTTACCTTTCTCTGAGTGAATGAAGCGTATCCATGTATGCCTCTTTCACTTCATCCAAATTAGAGTTTAGCGGCTTACAAACCACCTCCTGTGAGTTGCTTTCTCTAGGTGACTGTAAACTTTCCTATATAAGACTCTCGAACTTCTTCCAAACTACACTTTAGCATGCCAACAATACAGCGTCCCATCGTTGATTTCTCTGAGTGAACATAAGCGTTCCCATATATGACTCTCACTCTTCTTCCAAAATAGAATTTAGCAGACCTACACACCAGCCCCCGATTGTTCCTTTCTCTATGTGACTCTAATTTTCCCCAGATATGACTCTCGAACTTCCTCCAAACTACAGATTATGATGATTACATACGCCACCCCACAGTTGCTTTCTCTGCGTGAATGTAACCGTTCATATATGACTCTCCTACTTCTACGAACTACAGTTGTTATTCCTACAAACCACCACGACAAAGTTCTTTCTCTGAGTGAATGCAAGCGTTCTCACACTTCATCCAAATCACGGTTTAGCAGACCTACCAAGAAACTACAGAGAGTTGTTTTCTCTGTGTCACTGTAATCTTTCCTATATAAGGCTCTCGAACTTCTTCCAAACCACAGTTTAGCATGCCAACAAAATACGACCACAGAGTTGCTTTCTCTGCGTGAATGTAAGCATTCGTATATATGACTCACCTACTTCCTCCAAAATACAGTTTAGAATGCTTAAAAACCAGCCACCCAAACGTTGCGTTCTCTGAGTGAATGTAAGCGTTCCCATGTTTGACTCTCACAATTGCTGCTAATTAGTGTTTAGAGGCTTGTAAAGCTGTCCCGAGTGTTGCTTTCTCTAGGTGACTGTAAGCTATCCTATATAACACTCTCGAACACCTTCCAAACTGCAGTTTAGCATCCCCACAACACATCACCCCATAGTTTCTTTCTCTGCATGAATGTAAGCGTTTGTATATGACTCTGGTACGTCTTTCAAAATACAATTTAGCAGACCTAAAAGTCACCCACCAAGAGTTGCTTTCTCTAAGTGACTGTCAGCTTTCGAACTTCTTCTAATCTATAGTTTAGCATGCCTGCACTACAGCACCCCGTATTTGCTTTCTCTGTGTTAATGTAAGCGTTAGTATTTGTCTCTCGTACCTCTTCCAAAGTAGAGTTTAGTATGCTCAAAAACGGCCACCCCAACGTTGCTTTCTCTGAGTGAATGTAAGCGTTCCTGTATATGATTCGAACACTTCATTGAAAATAGAGTTTAGCAGGCCTACGAACCACCCCCAGAGAGTTGCTTTCTCTAAATGACTGTAAGCTTTCCAGATATGACTCTCGAGCATCCTCCAATCTATCGTTTAGTAGGCATACAAACCTCACTCCATAGTTGCTTTCTCTGCATGAATGTAAGCGTTCCTATATATGATTCTCGTACTTTCTCCAAACTAGAGTTTAGTATGCCTACAAAACACAACCCCATCCTCGATTTCTCTGAGTCAATGTACGTGGTCCCCAATATGACTCTCCCACTTCTTCCAAAGTAGAGTTTTGCAGGCCTACCCTTCATCCCCCGAAAGTTGGTTTCTATAAATGAGTGTACGCTTTCCTATATAACTTCTTCCAAACTAGAGATTAGCATGGGTACAAAAAAGCCACCCCATAATTGCTTTCTCTGCATGAATGTAAGCGTTCCCATATATCATTTTCCTACTTCTTCCAAACTAGAGTTTAGTATGCCTACAAACCACCACACCATCGTTGCTTTCTCTGAGTGAATGTAACCCTTTCCATATATGACTCTCACTCTTAAACCAAAATAGAGTTTAGCAGGCCTACATTCCACACCCAGAGATTTGCTTTCTCTAAGTGACTCTAAGCTTTCTTATATGTGATTCTCAAACTTCGTCCAAACTAGAGTTTAGCATGCCTATAAAACACCACCCCATAGTTACTTTCAGTGCGTCAAAATGTATGTGCTCCTATATGTGATTCTCCTGCTTCTTCCAAACTGCAGTTTAGTAAGCCTACAAACAACCCCATCGTTGCTTTCTCTGAGTGAATGTAAGCGTTCTCATATATGATTCTCACACTTCAACCAAAACAAGGTTTTGAAGGCCTACAAACCACCCGCCAAAACTTGCTTTTTCAAAGTGGCTGTTACCTTTCCTATATAGGACTCTGGAACTTCTCCCAAGCTAGACTTTAATATGTCTACCTGACACTACTCCGTAGTTGCTCTCGCTGTGTGAATGTAAGCGTTCCTATATATGAGTCTTGTACTTCTTCCTAACTAGCATCTGGCATGCCAAAATAACACTCCCCCATAGTTGCTTTCTTTGAGTCAATGTAAACATTCCTATATATGTCTCTCGCACTTCTTCCAAACTAGAGTTGAATAAGTCTACAAACAAATCCTCGACAGCTGTTTTCTCTGAATGAATTTAAGCGTTCCTATATATGACTATGGCACTTCCTCCAAACTAGAGTTTAGCAAGTCTACACTCCACCCCTGTTCGTTGCTTTCTCTAAGTTACTGTAAGCTTTCTTATACATGGCTCTCGAAATTTTCCAAACTAGAGTTAGCATGCCTACTATACACCTACACATAATTGCTTTGTCTGAGTGAATATAAGCCTTCCTATATATGACTGTCGCACTTTTTCCAAATTAGAGTGTAGCCAGCCTGGAAAGCACCCCTTATAGTTGCTTTCATTGAGTGAATGTTAACATTCCTATGTATGACTCTCGCAACTTTTCCAATCTAAGATTTTAGCAATGCTACAAATCCCCCGCCGAGAGTTCCTATACATAACTGTCCTCTTTTTCCAAGCTAGAGTTTAGGAAGCCTAGAAACCGTCCCCCCGTAGACGCTTTATGTGAACGTAAGCGTTCTATATATGACTCTCGCCTTCCTCCAAACTAGAGCTTAGCAAGCCTACAAACCAACTCCCTATAATTGCTTTCGCTGAATGAATGATATCGTTCCTATATAAGACTCTCGAACTTCTTCCAAACCAGAGTTTAACAAGCCAAAAAAGCACCCCCCATAGATGCTTCCTCTAACTCAAAGCTAATATTCCTATATATGATTCAGCTTCTTCATCCAAACTAGAGTAAGGCAAGCCTACAAATCACACATCAATAGTTGCTTTCTATAAGTAAATGTAAGCATCCCTATATATGACTATAGCAATTCTTCCAAACTGGAGTTTAGCAAGCCTACAGACCCCAGGACTCCACTCCATAGTACCCTGGGCATTGGCGCCTGCCTGTCATGCAGGACATAGGGGCGGACGCTCATCTCAGACACGGCATTGGTGGATTCTAGGCTTTTTTAAGTTTTTGAATTGAAGAACTCTGAGAATTGGAATTCGGTTTAGGGTAAGGTTAGGTGTTAGGGACTAGGATTAGATTTAGGGGTTAGAGTTTTAGCTTAGAATTAGGGTTAGGATTACTGTTAGGGTTAGAGATTAGGATTATGTTTAGTGGTTGGGTTTAGGTTTAGGGTGAGAGGCAAGAGTAAGGGTCAGGGATTAGGGTTACTGTTAGGAGTTAGATTCGGGGCTTACGAAGGGTTTGGTTTAGTGATAGGGTTAGGGCTTACGTTTAACGGTGTGTGTTAGGGCACGGGCCCTGTCTAACGTACGGGGCACTATGGGTGTGGAGCAAGGCTGTGTCCCCACTTCATCGTACCCTGGGTGTTGGGCTTGAACTGTCACGCAGGACAAAGGCAGAGGCTCATCTGACACATGGTTAGGATTAAGGTTTAAGGTTAGGGTCAGGGTTGAGGGTTAGGGTTAACAGAGTTAGGGTAAGGGGGTTAGGGATAGGGTTAGTGTTAAGGGTTACGGGTAGGTTTAGGGTTCAGGGTTAGAGTTAGCATTAGGGCTTAAGGTTACGATTAGGCGGTAGGTCAGATTTAGGGTTAGATCTAGGCGTTAGGGTAAGGGTTAGCGTTAGGGTTAAAAGATAGGGTTAGGTTTAATGCTTAGATTAGGGTTAGGGTTTGGGGTTAAAGTAAGTGTTAGGGGTTAGTTTTAAGAATCCAAGGTTAGGGTTATTTTTAGCTGTAGTGTTAGGGTTAGGGATAAGGGATCCCATTAGCATTAAGGGTCTTCCTTACTGTAGGGTTAAGGGTTAGGCTTAGAGTTAAAGGTGAAGGTTCGGGTCAGTGTTAAGATTTAGGGTGAGGGTTAACGGTTAGGGTAAAGGTTAAGCGTTAGGGTTAGGGACTAGTGATTAGGGTTTTTGGTAAGTGTTAGGGTTAGCGGTTAGGAGTTAGTGTTTTATGAAGGGGTATGGTTAGAATTAGGATTGGGGTTAGAGTTAGGGTGAGGTATAGGGGTTAGGTTTAGGGGTTAGTTTTAGGGTAAAAGGATAGGATTAGGGTTACGGGTTGGGCTTAGGTTTAGGGTTAAAGTTTACTGCTAGGGTTAGGGATAGGGTTCAGGGTTAGCTTTAGGGGTTCTGGTTAGGGTTAGGTGTTAGGTTAGTGTCAGGGTTAGGTCTAGTCGTGAGGGTAAGGTTTAGGGTTAGCTTTAAGAGCTAGGGTTAGGTTTAATGGTTAGGATTAGGATTAGGGTTAAGGGTTAGGGTAAGGCTTAGGGGTTAGGGTGAAGGGTTAGGGTCAAGGGTTAGGGTTTTTGTTAGGCATAGCGTTGGGGTTAGAAGTAAGGGTTACTGTCAGTGTTAGGGTTGTAGGTAGGGTTACGGTTAGGGTTAGCGGTTTAGATTTAGGGTTAGGGATTAGGTGTCACAGTGATGACTAGGAGATAGGGTTAGAATTATGGGATAGGGGTTGTTCTCAGGAAATGGGTTATGCATTAACGTTAGGATAAGAGGTTAAAGTTAGGCGCACGGTGAGGTTTACGTGTTAAGGGGAGAAAGAGGAACAGGGTTGGGTGTTATGTTCAGGGTTAGGGTTATCTGTTAAAGGTATTGTTTATGCTTAGCGTACGGGCCCTCTCTGCATTAGGCGGGCGGGGGGACTTTAGAGGGCTGGGATTGTACCCGGGAACCCACTCTATCATACTCTGGGTATGGGCCCGTGGGTTTCATGCAGGACACAGTGGTAGAGCCTCCTTTCATGCATGGCATGGGAGGATTGCAGGCTTTCTAAACTCTAAGAAAGCAAGAAGTCTGAGAATTAGATTTAGGGTTAGGATTCTGGTTAGGGTTAAGGATGAAGTTTAGTGTTAGGGTGAGGGCTTAGGGTTAGGGATTAGGGTTAGGGTTAAAGGTTACTCTTAGGTTTAACGGTTACACTTTGGTTTAGGGTTGAGGTTTACGGTTAGGGTTAAGATGAGGGGTTAGGGTTTGGTACAGGGTTAGGGTTAAGTGTTAGGTTTAGGGTTGAAGATTAGGATTAGGGTTAGGATTAAAGGTTAGCGTGAGAGTTAACGCTTAGGGTTAAGGTTAAGAGTTAGGGTTTAGGGTTAGGGTTAGGGTTAGTTTTAGGGTTAGAGTTATGTGCTATGGTTTGTGTTAGAGGTTAGGGTTAGGTTTACTGTTCACGGTTAGGGTTACGTTTAGGGGGTAGCATTAGGGTTACGTTTAGGGTTAAGGGATAGGATTAGGGATAAGTGTTGGGCTTAGGGTTAGGGTTTAGTGTTAGGGTTAGCATTAAGGATTAGGGTTAGGGTCAGGGTTAAATGCTTGGGTGCGGGTAATGGTTAGGGTCAGGGTTAAGGTTCACGGATAGGGTTAGGGTTAAGGGTTACGGGTAGGTTTAGGGTTCAGGGTTAGAGTTAGCATTAGGGATTAAGGTTAGGATTAGGCGGTAGGTTAGATTTAGGGTTAGATCTAGGCGTTAGGGTAAGGGCTAGCGTTAGGGTTAAGAGATAGGGTTAGGTTTAATGCTTAGGATTAGGGTTAGGGTTTGGGGTTAAAGTAAGTGTTAGGGGTTAGGTTTAAGGATCAAAGGTTAGGGTTATTTTTAGCTGTAGTGTTAGGGTTAGGGATAAGGGATCCCATTAGCATTAAGGGTCTTCCTTACTGTAGGGTTAAGGGTTAGGCTTAGAGTTAAAGGTTAAGGTTAGGGTCAGTGTTAAGATTTAGGGTGAGGGTAAAGGGTTAGGGTAAAGGTTAAGCGTTAGGGTTAGGGATTAGTGATTAGGGTTTTTGGTTAGTGTTAGGGTTAGCGGTTAGGAGTTAGTGTTTTATGAAGGGGTATGGTTAGAATTAGGATTGGGGTTAGAGTTAGGGTGAGGTATAGGGGTTAGGTTTAGGGGTTAGTTTTAGGGTAAAAGGATAGGATTAGGGTTCCGGGTTGGGCTTAGGTTTAGGGTTAAAGTTTACTGCTAGGGTTAGGGATAGGGTTCAGGGTTAGCTTTAGGGGTTCTGGTTAGGGTTAGGTGTTAGGTTAGTGTCAGGGTTAGGTCTAGTCGTGAGGGTAAGGTTTAGGGTTAGCTTTAAGAGCTAGGGTTAGGTTTAATGGTTAGGATTAGGATTAGGGTTAAGGGTTAGGGTAAGGCTTAGGGGTTAGGGTGAAGGGTTAGGGTCAAGGGTTAGGGTTTTTGTTAGGCATAGCGTTGGGGTTAGAAGTAAGGGTTACTGTCAGTGTTAGGGTTGTAGGTAGGGTTACGGTTATGGTTAGCCGTTTGGAATTAGGGTTAGGGATTAGGTGTCACAGTGATGACTAGGAGATAGGGTTAGAATTATGGGATAGGTGTTGTTCTCAGGAAATGGGTTATGCATTAACGTTAGGATAAGAGGTTAAAGTTAGGCGCACGGTGAGGTTTACGTGTTAAGGGGAGAAATAGGAACAGGGTTGGGTGTTACGTGCAGAGTTAGGGTTATCTGTTAAAGGTTTTGTTTATGATTAGCGCACGGGCCCTGTCTGCATTAGGCGGGCGGGGGGAGTTTAGGGGGCTGGGATTGTACCCTGGAACCCACTCTATCATACTCTGGGTATGGGCCCGTGGGTTTCATGCAGGACGCAGTGGTAGAGCCTCCTTTCACGCATGGCATGGGAGGATTGCAGGCTTTCTAAACTCTAAGAAAGCAAGAAGTCTGAGAATTAGATTTAGGGTTAGGATTATGGTTAGGGTTAAGGATGAAGTTTAGTGTTAGAGTGAGGGCTTAGGGTTAGGGATTAGGGTTAGGGTTAAAGGTAACTCTTAGGTTTAACGGTTACACTTTGGTTTAGGGTTGAGGTTTACGGTTAGGGTTAAGATGAGGGGTTAGGGTTTGGTACAGGGTTAGGGTTAAGTGTTAGGTTTAGGGTTGAAGATTAGGATTAGGGTTAGGATTAAAGGTTAGGGTGAGAGTTAACACTTAGGGTTAAGGTTAAGAGTTAGGGTTTAGGGTTAGGGTTGGGTTAGTTTTAGGGTTAGAGTTATGTGCTATGGTTTGTGTTGGAGGTTAGGGTTAGGTTTACTGGTCACGGTTAGGGTTACGTTTAGGGGGTAGCATTAGGGTTA
>NW_027182846.1:890000-905000 GCF_041146395.1 Eulemur rufifrons
GCCTCCTTTGACGCATGGCATGGGAGGATTGCAGGCTTTCTAAACTCTAAGAAAGCAAGAAGTCTGAGAATTAGATTTAGGGTTAGGATTTTAATTAGGGTTAAGGATGAAGTTTAGTGTTAGGGTGAGGGCTTAGGGTTAGGGATTAGGGTTACGGTTAAAGGTTACTCTTAAGTTTAACGGTTACACTTTGGTTTAGGGTTTAGGTTTACGGTTAGGGTTAAGATGAGGGGTTAGGGTTAGGTACAGGGTTAAGGTTAAGTGTTAGGTTTAGGGTTGAAGATTAAGATTAGGGTTAGGACTAAAGGTTAGCGTGAGAGTTAACGCATAGGGTTAAGGTTAAGAGTTAGGGTTTAGGGTTAGGGTTAGGGTTAGGGTTAGTTTTAGGGTTAGAGTTATGTGCTATGGTTTGTGTTAAAGGTTAGGGTTAGGTTTACTGGTGGCGGTTATGGTTACGTTTAGGGGATAGCATTAGGGTTAGGGTTAAGGGATAGGATTAGGGTTAAGTGTTGGGCTTAGGGTTAGGGTTTAGTGTTAGGGTTATCATTAAGGACTAGGGGTAGGGTCAGGGTTAAATGCTTGGGTGCGGGTAATGGTTAGGGTCAGGGTTAAGGTTCACGGATAGGATTAGTGTTAAGGGTTACGGGTAGGTTTAGGGTTCAGGGTTAGAGTTAGCATTAGGGCTTAAGGTTAGGATTAGGCGGTAGGTTAGATTTAGGGTTAGATCTAGGCGTTAGGGTAAGGGCTAGCGTTAGGGTTAAGAGATAGGGTTAGGTTTAATGCTTAGGATTAGGGTTAGGGTTTGGGGTTAAAGTAAGTGTTAGGGGTTTTTTTAAGGATCAAAGGTTAGGGTTATTTTTAGCTGTAGTGTTAGGGTTAGGGATAAGGGATCCCATTAGCATTAAGGGTCTTCCTTACTGTAGGGTTAAGGGTTAGGCTTAGAGTTAAAGGTTAAGGTTAGTGTCAGTGTTAAGATTTAGGATGAGGTTTAACGGTTAGGGTAAAGGTTAAGCGTTAGGGTTAGGGATTAGTGATTAGGGTTTTTGATTAGTGTTAGGGTTAGCGGTTAGGAGTTAGTGTTTAATGAAGGGGTATGGTTAGAATTAGGATTGGGATTAGAGTTAGGATGAGTTACAGGGGTTAGCTTTAGGGGTTAGTTTTAGGGTAAAAGGATAGGATTAGGGTTACGGGTTGGGCTTAGGTTTAGGGTTAAAATTTACTGCTAGGGTTAGGGATAGGTTGCAGGGTTAGCTTTAGGGGTTCTGGTTAGGGCTAGGTGTTAGGTTAGTGTCAGGGTTAGGTCTAGTCGTGAGGGTAAGGTTTAGGGTTAGCTTTAAGAGCTAGGGTTAGGTTTAATGGTTAGGATTAGGATTAGGGTTAAGGGTTAGGGTAAGGCTTAGGGGTTAGGGTGAAGGGTTAGGGTCAAGGGTTAGGGTTTTTGTTAGGCATAGCGTTGGGGTTAGAAGTAAGGGTTACTGTCAGTGTTAGGGTTGTAGGTAGGGTTACGGTTAGGGTTAGCGGTTTAGAATTAGGGTTAAGGATTAGGTGTCACAGTGATGACTAGGAGATAGGGTTAGAATTATGGGATAGGGGTTGTTCTCAGGAAATGGGTTATGCATTAACGTTAGGATAAGAGGTTAAAGTTAGGCGCATGGTGAGGTTTACGTGTTAAGGGGAGAAATAGGAACAGGGTTGGGTGTTATGTTCAGGGTTAGGGTTATCTGTTAAAGGTATTGTTTATGCTTAGCGCACGGGCCCTGTCTGCATTAGGCGGGCGGGGAGCAGTTTTGGGGGCTGGGATTGTACACGGGAACCCACTCTATCATACTCTGGGTATGGGCCCGAGGGTTTCATACAGGACACAGTGGTAGAGCCTCCTTTCACGCATGGCATGGGAGGATTGCAGGCTTTCTAAACTCTAAGAAAGCAAGAAGTCTGAGAATTAGATTTAGGGGTAGGATTGTGGTTAGGGTTAAGGATGAAGTTTAGTGTTAGGGTAGGGCTTAGGGTTAGGGATTAGGGTTAGGGTTAAAGGTTACTCTTAGGTTTAACGATTACACTTTGGTTTAGGGTTGAGGTTTACGGTTAGGGTTAAGATGAGGGGTTAGGGTTTGGTACAGGGTTAGGGTTAAGTGTTAGGTTTAGGGTTGAAGATTAGGATTAGGGTTAGGATTATAGAATAGAGTGAGAGTTAACGCTTAGGGTTAAGGTTAAGAGTTAGGGTTTAGGGTTAGGTTTAGGGTTAGGTTTAGTTTTAGGGTTATAGTTATGTGCTATGGTTTGTGTTAGAGTTTAGGGTTAGGTTTACTGGTGACGGTTAGGGTTACGTTTAGGGGTTAGCATTAGGGTTAAGGTTAGGGTTAGGGTTAAGGAATAGGATTACGGTTAAGTGTTGGGCTTAGGGTTAGGGTTTAGTGTTAGGGTTATCATTAAGGACTAGGGGTAGGGTCAGGGTTAATTGTTTGGGTGCGGGTAATGTTTAGGGTCAGGGTTAAGGTTCACGGATAGGGTTAGTGTTAAGGGTTACGGGTAGGTTTAGAGTTCAGGGTTAGAGTTAGCATTAGCGCTTAAGTTTAGGATTAGGCGGTAGGTTAGATTTAGGGTTACATCTAGGCGTTTGGGTAAGGGCTAGCCTTAGGGTTAAGAGATAGGGTTAGGTTTAATGCTTAGGATTAGGGTTAGGGTTTGGGGTTAAAGTAAGTGTTACGGGTTAGGTTTAAGGATCAAAGGTTAGGGTTATTTTTAGCTGTAGTGTTAGGGTTAGGGAAAAGGGATCCCATTAGCATTAAGGGTCTTCCTTACTGTAGGGTTAAGGGTTAGGCTTAGAGTTAAAGGTTAAGGTTAGTGTCAGTGTTAAGATTTAGGGTGAGGGTTAATGGTTAGAGTAAAGGTTAAGCGTTAGGGTTAGGGATTAGTGATTAGGGTTTTTGGTTAGTGTTAGGGTTAGCGGTTAGGAGTTAGTGTTTTATGAAGGGGTATGGTTAGAATTAGGATTGGGGTTAGAGTTAGGGTGAGGTATAGGAGTTAGGTTTAGGGGTTAGTTTTAGGGTAAAAGGATAGGATTAGGGTTACGGGTTGGGCTTAGGTTTAGGGTTAAAGTTTACTTCTAGGGTTAGGGATAGGGTTCAGGGTTAGCTTTAGGGGTTCTGGTTAGGCTTAGGTGTTAGGATAGTGTCAGGCTTAGGTCTAGTCGTGAGGGTAAGGTTTAGGGTTACCTTTAAGAGCTAGGGTTAGGTTTAATGGTTAGGATTAGGATTAGGGTTAAGGGTTAGGGTAAGGCTTAGGGGTTAGTGTGAAGGTTTAGGGTGAAGGGTTAGGGTTTTTGTTAGGCATAGCGTTGGGGTTAGAAGTAAGGGTTACTGTCAGTGTTAGGGTTGTAGGTAGGGTTACGGTTAGGGTTAGCGGTTTAGAATTAGGGTTAGGGATTAGGTGTCACAGTGATGACTAGGAGATAGGGTTAGAATTATGGGATAGGGGTTGTTCTCAGGAAATGGGTTATGCATTAACGTTAGGATAAGAGGTTAAAGTTAGGTGCACGGTGAGGTTTACGTTTTAAGGGGAGAAATAGGAACAGGGTTGGGTGTTATGTTCAGGGTTAGGATTATCTGTTAAAGGTATTGTTTATGCTTAGCGCACGGGCCCTGTCTGCATTAGGCGGGCGGGGAGCAGTTTTGGGGGCTGGGATTGTACACGGGAACCCACTCTATCATACTCTGGGTATGGGCCCGAGGGTTTCATACAGGACACAGTGGTAGAGCCTCCTTTCACGCATGGCATGGGAGGATTGCAGGCTTTCTAAACTCTAAGAAAGCAAGAAGTCTGAGAATTAGATTTAGGGGTAGGATTGTGGTTAGGGTTAAGGATGAAGTTTAGTGTTAGGGTAGGGCTTAGGGTTAGGGATTAGGGTTAGGGTTAAAGGTTACTCTTAGGTTTAACGATTACACTTTGGTTTAGGGTTGAGGTTTACGGTTAGGGTTAAGATGAGGGGTTAGGGTTTGGTACAGGGTTAGGGTTAAGTGTTAGGTTTAGGGTTGAAGATTAGGATTAGGGTTAGGATTATAGAATAGAGTGAGAGTTAACGCTTAGGGTTAAGGTTAAGAGTTAGGGTTTAGGGTTAGGTTTAGGGTTAGGTTTAGTTTTAGGGTTATAGTTATGTGCTATGGTTTGTGTTAGAGTTTAGGGTTAGGTTTACTGGTGACGGTTAGGGTTACGTTTAGGGGTTAGCATTAGGGTTAGGGTTAGGGTTAGGGTTAAGGGATAGGATTACGGTTAAGTGTTGGGCTTAGGGTAAGGGTTTAGTGTTAGGGTTATCATTAAGGACTAGGGGTAGGGTCAGGGTTAATTGTTTGGGTGCGGGTAATGTTTAGGGTCAGGGTTAAGGTTCACGGATAGGGTTAGTGTTAAGGGTTACGGGTAGGTTTAGAGTTCAGGGTTAGAGTTAGCATTAGCGCTTAAGTTTAGGATTAGGCGGTAGGTTAGATTTAGGGTTACATCTAGGCGTTTGGGTAAGGGCTAGCCTTAGGGTTAAGAGATAGGGTTAGGTTTAATGCTTAGGATTAGGGTTAGGGTTTGGGGTTAAAGTAAGTGTTACGGGTTAGGTTTAAGGATCCAAGGTTAGGGTTATTTTTAGCTGTAGTGTTAGGGTTAGGGAAAAGGGATCCCATTAGCATTAAGGGTCTTCCTTACTGTAGGGTTAAGGGTTAGGCTTAGAGTTAAAGGTTAAGGTTAGGGTCAGTGTTAAGATTTAGGGTGAGGGTTAATGGTTAGAGTAAAGGTTAAGCGTTAGGGTTAGGGATTAGTGATTAGGGTTTTTGGTTAGTGTTAGGGTTAGCGGTTAGGAGTTAGTGTTTTATGAAGGGGTACGGTTAGAATTAGGATTGGGGTTAGAGTTAGGGTGAGGTATAGGGGTTAGGTTTAGGGGTTAGTTTTAGGGTAAAAGGATAGGATTAGGGTTACGGGTTGGGCTTAGGTTTAGGGTTAAAGTTTACTGCTAGGGTTAGGGATAGGGTTCAGGGTTAGCTTTAGGGGTTCTGGTTAGGCTTAGGTGTTAGGTTAGTGTCAGGGTTAGGTCTAGTCGTGAGGGTAAGGTTTAGGGTTAGCTTTAAGAGCTAGGGTTAGGTTTAATGGTTAGGATTAGGATTAGGGTTAAGGGTTAGGGTAAGGCTTAGGGGTTAGTGTGAAGGATTAGGGTCAAGGGTTAGGGTTTTTGTTAGGCATAGCGTTGGGGTTAGAAGTAAGGGTTACTGTCAGTGTTAGGGTTGTAGGTAGGGTTACGGTTAGGGTTAGCGGTTTAGAATTAGGGTTAGGGATTAGGTGTCACAGTGATGACTAGGAGATAGGGTTAGAATTATGGGATAGGGGTTGTTCTCAGGAAATGGGTTATGCATTAACGTTAGGATAAGAGGTTAAAGTTAGGCGCACGGTGAGGTTTACGTGTTAAGGGTAGAAATAGGAACAGGGTTGGGTGTTATGTTCAGGGTTAGGGTTATCTGTTAAAGGTATTGTTTATGCTTAGCGCACGGGCCCTGTCTGCATTAGGCGGGCGGGGGGGAGTTTTGGGGGCTGGGATTGTACCCGGGAACCCACTCTATCATACTCTGGGTATGGGCCCGTGGGTTTCAAACAGGACACAGTGGTAGAGCCTCCTTTCACGCATGGCATGGGAGGATTGCAGGCTTTCTAAACTCTAAGAAAGCAAGAAGTCTGAGAATTAGATTTAGGGGTAGGATTGTGGTTAGGGTTAAGGATGAAGTTTAGTGTTAGGGTAGGGCTTAGGGTTAGGGATTAGGGTTAGGGTTAAAGGTTACTCTTAGGTTTAACGGTTACACTTTGGTTTAGGGTTGAGGTTTACGGTTAGGGTTAAGATGAGGGGTTAGGGTTTGGTACAGAGTTAGGGTTAAGTGTTAGATTTAGGGTTGAAGATTAGGATTAGGGTTAGGATTAAAGGTTAGCGTGAGAGTTAACGCTTAGGGTTAAGGTTAAGAGTTAGGGTTTAGGGTTAGGGTTAGGGTTAGTTTTAGGGTTAGAGTTATGTTCTATGGTTTGTGTTAGAGGTTAGGGTTAGGTTTACTGGTCACGGTTAGGGTTACGTTTAGGGGTTAGATTAGGGTTAGGGTTAGGGTTAGGGTTAAGGGATAGGATTAGGGTTAAGTGTTGGGCTTAGGGTTAGGGTTTAGTGTTCGGGTTAGCATTAAGGATTAGGGTTAGGGTCAGGGTTAAATGCTTGGGTGCGGGTAATGGTTAGGGTCAGGATTAAGGTTCACGGATAGGGTTAGTTTTAAGGGTTACGGGTAGGTTAAGGGTTCAGGGTTAGAGTTAGCATTAGGGCTTAATGTTAGGATTAGGCGGTAGGTTAGGTTTAGGGTTAGATCTAGGCGTTAGGGTAAGGGCTACCGTTAGGGTTTAGAGATAGGGTTAGGTTTAATGCTTAGGATTAGGGTTAGGGTTTGGGGTTAAAGTAAGTGTTAGGGGTTAGGTTTAAGGATCCAAGGTTAGGGTTATTTTTAGCTGTAGTGTTAGGGTTAGGGATAAGGGATCCCATTAGCATTAAGGGTCTTCCTTACTGTAGGGTTAAGGGTTAGGCTTAGAGTTAAAGTTTAAGGTTAGGGTCAGTGTTAAGATTTAGGATGAGGTTTTACGGTTAGGGTAAAGGTTAAGCGTTAGGGTTAGGGATTAGTGATTAGGGTTTTTGGTTAGTGTTAGGGTTAGCGGTTAGGAGTTAGTGTTTTATGAAGGGGTATGGTTAGAATTAGGATTGGGGTTAGAGTTAGGGTGAGGTATAGGGGTTAGGTATAGGGGTTAGTTTTAGGGTAAAAGGATAGGATTAGGGTTACGGGTTGGGCTTAGGTTTAGGGTTAAAGTTTACTGCTAGGGTTAGGGATAGGGTTCAGGGTTAGCTTTAGGGGTTCTGGTTAGGGTTAGGTGTTAGGTTAGTGTCAGGGTTAGGTCTAGTCGTGAGGGTAAGGTTTAGGGTTAGCTTTAAGAGCTAGGGTTAGGTTTAATGGCTAGGATTAGGATTAGGGTTAAGGGTTAGGGTAAGGCTTAGGGGTTAGGGTGAAGGGTTAGGGTTTTTGTTAGGGATAGCGTTGGGGTCAGAAGTACGGGTTACTGTCGGTATTAGGGTTGTAGGTAGGGTTACGGTTAGGGTTAGGGGTTTAGAATTAGGGTTAGGGATAAGGTGTCACAGTGATGACTAGGAGATAGGGTTAGAATTATGGGATAGGGGTTGTTCTGAGGAAATGGGTTATGCATTAACGTTAGGATAGGAAGTTAAAGATAGGTGCACGGTGAGGTTTATGTGTTAAGGGGAGAAATAGGAACAGGGTTGGGTGTTATGTTCAGGGTTAGGTTTATCTGTTAAAGGTATTGTTTATGCTTAGCACACGGGCCCTGTCTGCATTAGGTGGGCGGGGGGAGTTTAGGGGGCTGGGATTGTACCCGGGAACTGACTCTATCATACTCTGGGTATGGGTCCCTGAGTTTCATGCAGGACACAGTGGTAGAGCCTCCTTTCACACATGACATGGGAGGATTGCAGGCTTTCTAAACTCCAAGAAAGCAAGAAGTCTGAGAATTAGATTTAGGGTTAGGATTATGGTTAGGGTTAAGGATGAAGTTTAGTGTTAGGGTGAGGGCTTAGGGTTAGGGCTTAGGGTTAGGGTTAAAGGTTACTCTTAGGTTTAACGGTTACACTTTGGTTTAGGGTTGAGGTTTACGGTTAGGGCTAAGATCACGGGTTAGGCTTAGGTACAGGGTTAGGGTTAAGTGTTAGGTTTAGGGTTGAAGATTAGGATTAGGGTTAGGATTAAAGGTTTGCGTGAGAGTTAACGCTTAGGGTTAAGGTTAAGAGTTATTGTTTAGGGTTAGGGTTATGGTTAGGGTTAGATATAGGGTTAGAGTTATGTGCTATGGTTTGTGTTAGAGGTTAGGGTTAGGTTTACTGGTCACGGTTAGGGTTACGTTTAGGGGTTAGCATTAGGGTTAGGGTTAGGGTTATGGGATAGGATTAGGGTTAAGTGTTGGGCTTAGGGTTAGGGTTTAGTGTTAGGGTTATCATTAAGGATTAGGGGTAGGGTCAGGGTTAAATGCTTGGGTGCGGGTAATGGTTAGGGTCAGGGTTAAGGTTCACGGATAGGGTTAGTGTTAAGGGTTACGGGTAGGTTTAGGGTTCAGGGTTAGAGTTAGCATTAGGGCTTAAGGTTAGGATTAGGCGGTAGGTTAGATTTAGGGTTAGATCTAGGCGTTAGGCTAAGGGCTAGCGTTAGGTTTAAGAGATAGGTTTAGGTTTAATGCTTAGGATTAGGGTTAGGGTTTGGGGTTAAAGTAAGTGTTAGGGGTTAGGTTTAAGGATCAAAGGTTAGGGTAATTTTTAGCTGTAGTGTTAGGGTTAGGGATAAGGGATCCCATTAGCATTAAGGGTCTTCCTTACTGTAGGGTTAAGGGTTAGGCTTAGAGTTAAAGGTTAAGGTTAGGGTCAGGGTTAAGATTTAGGGTGAGGGTTAACGGATAGAGTAAAGGTTAAGCGTTAATGTTAGGGATTAGTGATTAGGGTTTTTGGTTAGTGTTAGAGTTAGCGGTTAGGAGTTAGTGTTTTATGAAGGGGTATGGTTAGAATTAGGATTGGGGTTAGAGTTAGGGTGAGGTATAGGGGTTAGGTTTAGGGGTTAGTTTTAGGGTAAAAGGATAGGATTAGGGTTACGGGTTGGGCTTAGGTTTAGGGTTAAAGTTTACTGCTAGGGCTAGGGATAGGGTTCAGGGTTAGCTTTAGGGGTTCTGGTTAGGGTTAGGTGTTAGGTTAGTGTCAGGGTTAGGTCTAGTCATGAGGGTAAGGTTTAGGGTTAGCTTTAAGAGCTAGGGTTAGGTTTAATGGTTAGGATTAGGATTAGGGTTAAGGGTTAGGGTAAGGCTTAGGGGTTAGGGTGAAGGGTTAGGGTCAAGGGTTAGGGTTTTTGTTAGGCATAGCGTTGGGGTTAGAAGTAAGGGTTACTGTCAGTGTTAGGGTTGTAGGTAGGGTTACGGTTAGGGTTAGCGGTTTAGAATTAGGGTTAGGGATTAGGTGTCACAGTGATGACTAGGAGATAGGGTTAGAATTATGGGATAGGGGTTGTTCTCAGGAAATGGGTTATGCATTAACGTTAGGATAAGAGGTTAAAGTTAGGCGCACGGTGAGGTTTACGTGTTAAGGCGAGAAATAGAAACAGGGTTGGGTGTTATGTTCAGGGTTAGGGTTATCTGTTAAAGGTATTGTTTATGCTTAGCGCACGGGCCCTGTCTGCATTAGGCGGGCGGGGGGGAGTTTTGGGTGCTGGGATTGTACCCGGGAACCCACTCTATCATACTCTGGGTATGGGCCCATGGGTTTCATGCATGACGCAGTGGTAGAGCCTCCTTTCACGCATGGCATGGGAGGATTGCAGGCTTTCCAAACTCTAAGAAAGCAAGAAGTCTGAGAATTAGATTTAGGGTTAGGATTCTGGTTAGGGTTAAGGATGAAGTTTAGTGTTAGGGTGAGGGCTTAGGGTTAGGGATTAGGGTTAGGGTTAAAGGTTACTCTTAGGTTTAACGGTTACACTTTGGTTTAGGGTTGAGGTTTACGGTTAGGGTTAAGATGAGGGGTTAGGGTTTGGTACAGGGTTAGGGTTAAGTGTTAGGTTTAGGGTTGAAGATTAGGATTAGGGTTAGGATTAAAGGTTAGCGTGAGAGTTAACGCTTAGGGTTAAGGTTAAGAGTTAGGGTTTAGGGTTAGGGTTAGGTTTAGGGTTAGTTTTAGGGTTAGAGTTATGTGCTATGGTTTGTGTTAGAGGTTAGGGTTAGCTTTACTGGTCACGGTTAGGGTTACGTTTAGGGGGTAGCATTAGGGTTAGGGTTAGGGTTAAGGGATAGGATTAGGGATAAGTGTTGGGATTAGGGTTAGGATTTAGTGTTAGGTTTAGCATTAAGGATTAGGGTTAGGGTCAGGGTTAAATGCTTGGGTGCGGGTAATGGTTAGGATCAGGGTTAAGGTTCACGGATAGGGTTAGTGTTAAGGGTTACGGGTAGGTTTAGGGTTCAGGGTTAGTGTTAGCATTAGGGCTTACGGTTAGGATTAGGCGGTAGGTTAGATTTAGGGTTAGATCTAGGTGTTAGGGTAAGGGATAGCGTTAGGGTTAAGAGATAGGGTTAGGTTTAATGCTTAGGATTAGGGTTAGGGTTTGGGGTTAAAGTAAGTGTTAGGGGTTAGGTTTAAGGATCCAAGGTTAGGGTTATTTTTAGCTGTAGTGTTAGGGTTAGGGATAAGGGATCCCATTAGCATTAAGGGTCTTCCTTACTGTAGGGTTAAGGGTTAGGCTTAGAGTTAAAGGTTAAGGTTAGGGTCAGTGTTAAGTTTTAGGGTGAGGGTTAACGGTTAGGGTAAAGGTTAAGCGTTAGGGTTAGGGATTAGTGATTAGGGTTTTTGGTTAGTGTTAGGGTTAGCGGTTAGGAGTTAGTGTTTTATGAAGGGGTATGGTTAGAATTAGGATTGGGGTTAGAGTTAGGGTGAGGTATAGGGGTTAGGTTTAGGGGTTAGTTTTAGGGTAAAAGGATAGGATTAGGGTTATGGGTTGGGCTTAGGTTTAGGGTTAAAGTTTACTGCTGGGTTTAGGGATAGGGTTCAGGGTTAGCTTTAGGGGTTCTGGTTAGGGTTAGGTGTTAGATTAGTGTCAGGGTTAGGTCTAGTCGTGAGGGTAAGGTTTAGGGTTAGCTTTAAGAGCTAGGGTTAGGTTTAATGGTTAGGATTAGGATTAGGGTTAAGGGTTAGGGTAAGGCTTAGGGGTTAGGGTGAAGGGTTAGGGTTTTTGTTAGGCATAGCGTTGGGGTTAGAAGTAAGGGTTACTGTCAGTGTTAGGGTTGTAGGTAGGGTTACGATTAGGGTTAGCGGTTTTGAATTAGGGTTAGGGATTAGGTGTCACAGTGATGACTAGGATATAGCGTTAGAATTATGGGATAGGGGTTGTTCTCAGGAAATGGGTTATGCATTAACGTTAGGATAAGAGGTTAAAGTTAGGCACATGGTGAGGTTTACGTGTTAAGGGGAGAAATAGGAACAGGGTTGGGTGTTATGTTCAGGGTTAGGGTTATCTGTTAAAGGTATTGTTTATGCTTAGCGCACGGGCCCTGTCTGCATTAGGCGGGCGGGGGGAATTTAGGGGGCTGGGATTGTACCCGGGAACCCACTCTAGCATACTCTGGGTATGGGCCCGTGGGTTTCATGCAGGACACAGTGGTAGAGCCTCCTTTCACGCATGGCATGGGAGGATTGCAGGCTTTCTAAACTGTAAGAAAGCAAGAAGTCTGAGAATTAGATTTAGGGTTAGGATTATGGTTAGGGTTAAGGATGAAGTTTAGTGTTAGGGTGAGGGCTTAGGGTTAGGGATTAGGGTTAGGGTTAAAGGTTACTCTTAGGTTTAACGGTTACACTTGGGTTTAGGGTTGAGGTTTACGGTTAGGGTTAAGATGAGGGGTTAGGGTTTGGTACAGGGTTAGGGTTAAGTGTTAGGTTTAGGGCTGAAGATTAGGATTAGGGTTAGGATTAAAGGTTAGCGTGAGAGTTAACGCTTAGGGTTAAGGTTAAGAGTTAGGGTTTACGGTTAGGGTTAGGGTTAGGGTTAGTTTTAGGGTTAGAGTTATGTGCTATGGTTTGTGTTAGAGGTTAGGGTTAGGTTTACTGGTCATGGTTAGGGTTACGTTTAGGGGGTAGCATTAGGGTTAGGGTTAGGGTTAAGGGATAGGATTAGGGATAAGTGTTGGGCTTAGGGTTACGGTTTAGTGTTAGGGTTAGCATTAAGGATTAGGGTTAGGGTCAGGGTTAAATGCTTGGGTGCGGGTAATGGTTAGGGTCAGGGTTAAGGTTCACGGATAGGGTTAGTGTTAAGGGTTACGGGTAGGTTTAGGGTTCAGGGTTAGTGTTAGCATTAGGGCTTAAGTTTAGGATTAGGCGGTAGGTTACATTTAGGGTTAGATCTAGGCCTTAGGGTAAGGGCTAGCGTTAGGGTTAAGAGATAGGGTTAGGTTTAATGCTTAGGATTAGGGTTAGGGTTTGGGGTTAAGGTAAGTGTTAGGGGTTAGGTATAAGGATCCAAGGTTAGGGTTATTTTAAGCTGTAGTGTTAGGGTTAGGGATAAGGGATCCCATTAGCATTAAGGGTCTTCCTTACTGTAGGGTTAAGGGTTAGGCTTAGAGTTAAACGTTAAGGTTAGGGTCAGTGTTAAGATTTAGGGTGACGGTTCACGGTTAGGGTAAAGGTTAAGCGTTAGGGTTAGGGATTAGTGATTAGGGTTTTTGATTAGTGTTAGGGTTAGCGGATAGGAGTTAGTGTTTTATTAAGGGGTATGGTTAGAATTAGGATTGGGATTAGAGTTAGGGTGAGGTATAGGGGTTAGGTTTAGGGGTTAGTTTTAGGGTAAAAGGATAGGATTAGGGTTACGGGTTGGGCTTAGGTTTAGGGTTAAAGTTTACTGCTAGGGTTAGGGATAGGGTTCAGGGTTAGCTTTAGGGGTTCTGGTTAGGGTTAGGTGTTAGGTTAGTGTCAGGGTTAGGTCTAGTCGTGAGGGTAAGGTTTAGAGTTAGCTTTAAGAGCTAGGGTTAGGTTTAATGGTTAGGATTAGGATTAGGGTTAAGGGTTAGGTTAAGGCTTAGGGGTTAGGGTGAAGGGTTAGGGTCAAGGGTTAGGGTTTTTGTGAGGCATAGCGTTGGGGTTAGAAGTAAGGGTTACTGTCAGTGTTAGGGTTGTAGGTAGGGTTACGGTTAGGGTTAGCTGTTTAGAAATAGGGTTAGGGATTAGGTGTCACAGTGATGACTAGGAGATAGGGTTAGAATTATGGGATAGGGGTTGTTCTCAGGAAATGGGTTATGCATTAACGTTAGGATAAGAGGTTAAAGTTAGGCGCACGGTGAGGTTTACGTGTTAAGGGGAGAAATAGGAACAGGGTTGGGTGTTATGTTCAGGGTTAGGATTATCTGTTAAAGGTATTGTTTATGCTTAGCGCACGGGCCCTGTCTGTATTAGGCGGGCGGGGGGAGTTTAGGGGGCTGGGATTGTACCCGAGAACCCACTCTATCATACTCTGGGTATGGGCCCGTGGGTTTCATGCAGGACACAGTGGTAGAGCCTCCTTTCACGCATAGCATGGGAGGATTGCAGGCTTTCTAAACTCTAAGAAAGCAAGAAGTCTGAGAATTAGATTTAGGGTTAGGATTATGGTTAGGGTTAAGGATGAAGTTTAGTGTTAGGGTAAGGGCTTAGTGTTAGGGATTAGGGTTAGGGTTGAAGCTTACTCTTAGGTTTAACGGTTACACTTTGCTTTAGGGTTGAGGTTTACGGTTAGGGTTAAGATGAGGGGTTAGGGTTTGGTACAGGGTTAGGGTTAAGTGTTAGGTTTAGGGTTGAAGATTAGGATTAGGGTTAGGATTAAAGGTTAGCGTGAGAGTTAACGCTTAGGGTTAAGGTTAAGAGTTAGGGTTTAGGGTTAGGGTTAGGGTTAGGGTTAGTTTTAGGTTTAGAGTTATGTGCTATGGTTTGTGTTAGAGGTTAGGTTTAGGTTTACTGGTCACGGTTAGGGTTACGTTTAGGGGGTAGCATTAGGGTTAGGGTTAGGGTTAAGGGATAGGATTAGGGTTAAGTGTTGGGCTTAGGATTAGGGTTTAGTGTTAGGGTTATCATTAAGGATTAGGGTTAGAATCAGGGTTAAATTCTTGGGTGCGGGTAATGGTTAGGGTCAGGGTTAAGGTTCACGGATAGGGTTAGTGTTAAGGGTTACGGGTAGGTTTAGGGTTCAGGGTTAGTGTTAGCATTAGGGCTTAAGGTTAGGATTAGGCGGTAGGTTAGATTTAGGGTTAGATCTAGGCGTTAGGGTAAGGGCTAGCGTTAGGGTTAAGAGATAGGGTTAGGTTTAATGCTTAGGATTAGGGTTAGGGTTTGGGGTGAAAGTAAGTGTTAGGGGTTAGGTTTAAGGATCCCAGGTTAGGGTTATTTTTAGCTGTAGTGTTAGGGTTAGGGATAAGGGATCCCATTAGCATTAAGGGTCTTCCTTACTGTAGGGTTAAGGGTTAGGCTTAGAGTTAAAGGTTAAGGTTAGGGTCAGTGTTAAGATTTAGGGTGAGGGTTAACGGTTAGGGTAAAGGTTAAGCGTTAGGGTTGGGAATTAGTGATTAGGGTTTTTGGTTAGTGTTAGGGTTAGCGGTTAGGAGTTAGTGTTTTATGAAGGGGTATGGTTAGAATTAGGATTGGGGTTAGAGTTAGGGTGAGGTATAGGGGTTAGGTTTAGGGGTTAGTTTTAGGGTAAAAGGATAGGATTAGGGTTACGGGTTCGGCTTAGGTTTAGGGTTAAAGTTTACTGCTAGGGTTAGGGATAGGGTTCAGGGTTAGCTTTAGGGGTTCTGGTTAGGGTTAGGTGTTAGGTTAGTGTCAGGGTTAGGTCTAGTCGTGAGGGTAAGGCTTAGGGTTAGCTTTAAGAGCTAGGGTTAGGTTTAATGGTTAGGATTAGGATTAGGGTTAAGGGTTAGGGGAAGGCTTAGGGGTTACGGTGAAGGGTTAGGGTCAAGGGTTAGGGTTTTTGTTAGGCATAGCGTTGGGGTTAGAAGTAAGGGTTGCTGTCAGTGTTAGGGTTGTAGGTAGGGTTACGGTTAGGGTTAGAGGTTTAGAATTAGGGTTAGGGATTAGGTGTCACAGTGATGACTAGGAGATAGGGTTAGAATTATGGGATAGGGGTTGTTCTCAGGAAATGGGTTATTTATTAACGTTAGGATAAGAGGTTAAAGTTAGGCGCAGGGTGAAGTTTACGTGTTAAGGGGAGAAATAGGAACAGGGTTGGGTGTTATGTTCAGGGTTAGGGTTATCTGTTAAAGGTATTGTTTATGCTTAGCGCACGGGCCCTGTCTGCATTAGGCGGACGGGGGGAGTTTAGGGGGCTGGGATTGTACCCGGGAACCCACTCTATCATACTCTGGGTATGGGCCCGTGGGTTTCATGCAGGACACAGTGGT
>NW_027182846.1:917500-962500 GCF_041146395.1 Eulemur rufifrons
ATGGCATGGCTGTATTGTAGGCTTGCTTCACTCTGGGAATGGAAGTAGTGTGAGAATTAGGCTTAGGTTTGGGGTTAGGGGTTTCGAATTAGGGGTTAGGTTTCGAGTCAGGGTCAGGTGCTAGGGATTAGTGGTTAGGTTTAGAGTTAGTGTTAGGGGTTAGGTGTTAAGTCTGGGTTGGGGGCCAGGGTTAGGTTTAGCGTTGGGGTTAGCGTTAGGGTTAGGGGTTAGGGTTAAGGGATAGGGTTAGGGTTAAGGGTTAGGCTTAGGGTTAGGGTTCAGGGTTAGGGTTAAGGTTTAGGGTTAGAGTCAGGGTTAAGTGTTAGGGTGAGGCTTAACAGTTAGGGTTAGGGTTAGGGGGTTAGGAATAGGGTTAGGGTTAAGGGTTAGGTTTATGGTTCAGGTTTAAGGTTAGGATTAGGGGTTAGGGTTAGTGTTAACTGTAGGTCAGTGTTGGGGTTAGATCTCTAGGCATTAGCGTATAGGTTAGGGTTAGGGTTAAGTAGGGTTATGTTTAATGGTTAGGATTGGGATTAGCGTTAAGGGTTAGGGTTAAGCTTTAGGGGTTATGACTAAGGATCAATGGTTAGGGTTATTTTTAGGCGTAGGGTTAGGGTAAGGGTTTTAGGGTTAGTGTTAGTGTTACTGTTGTCGGTAGGGTTAAGGTTAGGGTTGGCGTTTCAGAATTAGGGATTAGGTGTTATGGTTATGGCTAGGAGTTAGGGTTAGAATTACGGTATAGGGCTTGTTCTCAGGGTGTCATGCATTATCGTTAAGATAAGGGGTTAAGTTAGGGTTAGGGTGAGGTTTACGTGTTAAGGTGAGCAGTAGGATCAGGGTTAGGTGTTATGTTCTGGGTTAGGGTTATGGGTGTGGGGTAGGGTTTATGCTTAGGGCACGGGCCCTGTATGCACTAGGAGGCGAAGTTAGGGGTCTGTGATGGTCGCTTGGAGCCCACTCTATCGTACACAGTGTATGGGCCTCTGGGTTTCATGCAGGACACTGTGGCAGAGCGGGCTTTCATGCATGGCTTAGTAGGATTGTAGGCTTTCAAAACTCTGAGAAAGCAAGTCTGAGAATTAGATTTAGGGTTAGGATTACGGTACGGTTTAGGGATGAAGATTAGTGATAGGGTGAGGGCTTAGGGTTAGGGGTTAGGGTTAGGGTTAGGGTTGTTGGCAGGGTGAAGGTTAGGGTTGGCATTTTAGAATTAGGGATGAGGTGTTAGGGTTATGGCTAGGGGTTAGGATTAGAATTATGGGATAGGGCTTCTTCTCAGGGTGTTATGCATTAAGGTTAAGATAAGGGGATAAGTTAGGGTTACGGGGAGGTTTATGTTTTAAGGTGAGCAATAGGATCAGGGTCAGGTGCTATGTTCAGGGTGAGGGTTATCTGTTAGGGGTAGTGTTTATACTTAGCGTACAGGCCCTGTCTGCACTGGGCGGGAGGCTGGGGTTAGGGGGATGGGATTGTCCCCGGGAACCCACTCTATCATACGCTAGGTATGGGCTCCTGGTTTCATGCAAGAGAGAGCTGCAGAGCCCCCTTTTACTCATGGCATGGGAGGATTTTAGGCTTTCTAAACTCTAAGAAAGCAAGAAGTCCGAGAATTAGATTTAGGGGTAGGATTATGATAATGTTTAGGGTTAGGGTTAGTGTTAAGGTGGGGTCTTAGGGTTAGGGGTTAGGGTTAGAGGTTAGTGTTAGGTGTAACAGTTACAGTTAGGTTTATGGTTAAGTTTCAGGGTTAGGGTTAAGGTTTGGGTTTAGCGTTTGGCACAGGGTTAGGCTTCAGTGTTAGCTTTATGGTTAAAGATTAGGATTAGGGTTAGTGTGAGGGTTAATGGTAAGGGTCAAGATTAAGGGTTAGGGTTGGGGTTAGGGTTAGGTTTAGGGTTAGGGCTTAGGGTTAGGGGATAGGATTAGGGTTAAGTGTTGGGCTTATGGTTAGGGTTAAAGTTTAGTGTTAGGGTTAATGTTTAGTGTTATGGTCCAGTTTAAGTGTTAGGGTGATGGTTAACAGTTAGGATTAGGCTTAGGGGTTAGGGATATAGTGAAGGTTCAGTGTTAGGGTTAGGTTTAGGGTTCAGGGTTAGGGTTAGTTTTAGGGGTTATGGTTAGGGTTAGGTGTTAGGTTAGTGTCAGGGTTAGGTCTAGTCGTGAGGGTAAGGTTTAGGGTTAGCTTTAAGAGCTAGGGTTAGGTTTAATGGTTAGGATTAGGATTACGGTTAAAGGTTAGGGTAATGTTCAGGGGTTAGGGTGAAGGGTGAAGGGTTAGGGCTTTTGTTAGGCATAGCGTTGGGGTTAGAACTAAGGGTTCCTGTCAGTGTTAGGGTTGTAGGCAGCGTTACGGTTAGACTTAGCGGTGGAGAATTAGGGTTAGGGATTAGGTGTTACAGTTAATGACTAGGAGATAGGGTTAGAATTATGGGATAGGGGATGTTCTCAGGGAATGGGTTATGCATTAACGTTACGTTAAGAGGTTAAAGTTAGGCTCACGGTGAGGTTTACGTGTTAAGGGGAGAAATAGGAACAGGGTTAGGTGCCATGTTCAGGGTTAGGGTTATCTGTTAAAGGTATCATTTATGCTTAGCGCACGGGCCCTGTCGGCATTAGGCTGGGGGGAGGTTAGGGGGCTGGGATTGTCACCGGGAACCCACTGTATCGGACTCTGGGTATGGGCCCGTGGATTTCATGCAGGACACAGTGGTAGAGCCTCCTTTCACACATGGCACGGGAGGATTGCAGGCTTTCTAAACTCTAAGAAAGCAAGAAGTCTGAGAATTAGATTTAGGGTTAGGATTATGGTTAGGGTTCAGGATGAAGTGTAGTGTTATGGTGAGGGGATAGGGTTACAGATTAGGGTTACGGTTTAAGGTTACTGTTAGGTTTAACGGTTACAGTTCGTTTTGGGGTTGAGGTTTGCGGATAGGGTTAAGATGAGGGGTCAGGGTTTGGTACAGGGTTAGGGTTGTGTTCGGTTTAGGGTTGAAGATTAGGATTAGGGTTAGGATTAAAGGTTAGCATGAGAGTTAACGCTTAGGGTTAAGGTTAAGAGTTAGGGTTTAGGGTTAGGGTTAGGGTTAGGGTTAGTTTTAGGGTTAGAGTTATGTGCTATGGTTTGTGTTAGAGGTTAGGGTTAGGTTTACTGGTCACGGTTAGGGTTACGTTTAGGGGGTAGCATTATGGTTAGGGTTAGTGTTAAGGGATAGGATTAGGGATAAGTGTTGGGCTTAGGATTAGGGTTTAGTGTTAGGGTTAGCATTAAGGATTAGGGTTAGGGTCAGGGTTAAATGCTTGGGTGCGGGTAATGGTTAGGGTCAGGGTTAAGGTTCACGGATAGGGTTAGTGTTAAGGGTTACGGGTAGGTTTAGGGTTCAGGGTTAGTGTTAGCGTTAGTGCTTAAGGTTAGGATTAGGCGGTAGGTTAGATTTAGGGTCAGATCTAGGCGTTAGGGTAAGGGCTAGCGTTAGGGTTAAGAGATAGGGTTAGGTTTAATGCTTAGGATTAGGGTTAGGGTTTGGGGTTAAAGTAAGTGTTAGGGGTTAGGTTTAAGGATCCAAGGTTAGAGTTATTTTTAGCTGTAGTGTTAGGGTTAGGGATAAGGGATCCCATTAGCATTAAGGGTCTTCCTTACTGTAGGGTTAAGGGTTAGGCTTAGACTTAAAGGTTAAGGTTAGGGTCAGTGTTAAGGTTTAGGGTGAGGGTTAACGGTTAGGGTAAAGGTTAAGCGTTAGGGTTAGGGATTAGTGATTAGGGTTTTTGGTTAGTGTTAGGGTTAGCGGTTAGGAGTTAGTGTTTTATGAAGGGGTATGGTTAGAATTAGGATTGGGGTTAGAGTTAGGGTGAGGTATAGGGGTTAGGTTTAGGGGTTAGTTTTAGGGTAAAAGGATAGGATTAGGGCTACGGGTTGGGCTTAGGTTTAGGGTTAAAGTTTACTGCTAGGGTTAGGGATAGGGTTCAGGCTTAGCTTTAGGGGTTCTGGTTAGGGTTAGGTGTTAGGTTAGTTTCAGGGTTAGGTCTAGTCGTGAGGGTAAGGTTTAGGGTTAGCTTTAAGAGCTAGGGTTAGGTTTAATGGTTAGGATTAGGATTAGGGTTAAGGGTTAGGGTAAGGCATAGGGGTTAGGGTGAAGGTTTAGGGTCAAGGGTTAGGGTTTTTGTTAGGCATTGCGTTTGGGTTAGAAGTAAGCGTTACTGTCAGTGTTAGGGTTGTGGGTAGGGTTACGGTTAGGGTTAGCGGTTTAGAATTAGGGTTAGGGATTAGGTGTCACAGTGATGACTAGGAGATAGGGTTAGAATTATGGGATAGGGGTTGTTCTCAGGAAATGGGTTATGCATTAACGTTAGGATAAGAGGTTAAAGTTAGGCGCACGGTGAGGTTTACGTGTTAAGGGGAGAAATAGGAACAGGGTTGGGTGTTATGTTCAGGGTTAGGGTTATCTATTAAAGGTATTGTTTATGCTTAGCGCACGGGCCCTGTCTGCAGTAGGCGGGCGGGGGGAGTTTAGGTGGCTCGGATTGTACCCGGGAACCCACTCTATCATACTCTGGGTATGGGCCCGTGGGTTTCATGCAGGACACAGTGGTAGAGCCTTCTTTCACGCATGGCATGGGAGGATTGCAGGCTTTCTAAACTCTAAGAAAGCAAGAAGTCTGAGAATTAGATTTAGGGTTAGGATTCTGGTTAGGTTTAAGGATGAAGTTTAGTGTTAGGGTGAGGGCTTAGGGTTAGGGATTAGGGTTAGGGTTAAAGGTTACTCTTAGGTTTAACGGTTACACTTTCGTTTAGGGTTGAGGTTTACGGTTAGGGTTAAGATGAGGGGTTAGGGTTTGGTACAGGGTTAGGGTTAACTGTTAGGTTTAGGGTTGAAGATTAGGATTAGGGTTAGGATTAAAGGTTAGCGTGAGAGTTAACGCTTAGGTTTAAGGGTAAGAGTTAGGTTTAGGGTTAGGGTTAGTTTTAGGTTTAGAGTTATGTGCTATGGTTTGTGTTAGAGGTTAGGGTTAGGTTTACTGGTCACGGTTAGGCTTACGTTTAGGGGGTAGCATTAGGGTTAGGGTTAGGGTTAGGGTTAAGGGATAGGATTAGGGTTAAGTGTTGGGCTTAGGGTTAGGGTTTAGTGTTAGGGTTAGCATTAAGGATTAGGGTTAGGGTCAGGGTTAAATGCTTGGGTGCGGGTAATGGTTAGGGTCAGGGTTAAGGTTCACGGATAGGGTTAGTGTTAAGGGTTATGGGTAGGATTAGGGTTCAGGGTTAGTGTTAGCATTAGGGCTTAAGGTTAGGATTAGGCGGTAGGTTAGATTTAGGGTTAGATCTAGGCGTTAGGGTAAGGGCTAGCGTTAGGGTTAAGAGATAGGGTTAGGTTTAATGCTTAGGATTAGGGTTAGGGTTTGGGGTTAAAGTAAGTGTTACGGGTTAGGTTTAAGGATCCAAGGTTAGGGTTATTTTTAGCTGTAGTGTTAGGGTTAGGGATAAGGGATCCCATTAGCATTAAGGGTCTTCCTTACTGTAGGGTTAAGGGTTAGGCTTAGAGTTAAAGGTTAAGGTTAGGGTCAGTGTTAAGATTTAGGGTGAGGGTTAACGGTTAGGGTAAAGGTTAAGCGTTAGGGTTAGGGATTAGTGATTAGGGTTTTTGGTTAGTGTTAGGGTTAGTGGTTAGGAGTTAGTGTTTTATGAAGGGGTAAGGTTAGAATTAGGATTGGGGTTAGAGTTAGGGTGAGGTATAGGGGTTAGGTTTAGGGGTTAGTTTTAGGGTTAAAGGATAGGATTAGGGTTACGGGTTGGGCTTAGGTTTAGGGTTAAAGTTTACTGCTGGGGTTAGGGATAGGGTTCAGGCTTAGCTTTAGGGGTTCTGGTTAGGGTTAGGTGTTAGGTTAGTGTCAGGGTTAGGTCTAGCCGTGAGGGTAAGGTTTAGGGTTAGCTTTAAGAGCTAGGGTTAGGTTTAATGGTTAGGATTAGGATTAGGGTTAAGGGTTAGGGTAAGGATTAGGGGTTAGGGTGAAGGGTTAGGGTGAAGGGTTAGGGTTTTTGTTAGGCATAGCGTTGGGGTTAGAAGTAAGGGTTACTGTCAGTGTTAGGGTTGTAGGTAGGGTTACGGTTAGGGTTAGCGGTTTAGAATTAGGGTTAGGGATTAGGTGTCACAGTGATGACTAGGAGATAGTGTTAGAATTATGGGATAGGGGTTGTTCTCAGGAAATGGGTTATGCATTAACGTTAGGATAAGAGGTTAAAGTTAGGCACACGGTGAGGTTTACGTGTTAAGGGGAGAAATAGGAACAGGGTTGGGTGTTATGTTCAGGGTTAGGGTTATCTGTTAAAGGTATTGTTTATGCTTAGCGCACGGGCCCTGTCTGCAGTAGGCGGGCGGGGGGAGTTTAGGGGGCTGGGATTGTACCCGGGAACCCACTCTATCATACTCTGGGTATGGGCCCGTGGGTTTCATGCAGGACACAGTGGTAGAGCCTCCTTTCACGCATGGCATGGGAGGATTGCAGGCTTTCTAAACTCTAAGAAAGCAAGAAGTCTGAGAATGAGATTTAGGGTTAGGATTCTGGTTAGGGTTAAGGATGAAGTTTAGTGTTAGGGTGAGGGCTTAGGGTTAGGGAATAGGGTTAGGGTTAAAGGTTACTCTTAGGTTTAACGGTTACACTTTGGTTTAGGGTTGAGGTTTACGGTTAGGGTTAAGATGAGGGGTTAGGGTTTGGTACAGGGTTAGGGTTAAGTGTTAGGTTTAGTGTTGAAGATTAGGATTAGGGTTAGGATTAAAGGTTAGCGTGAGAGTTAACGCTTAGGTTAAGGTTAAGGGTTAAGGTTTAGGGTTAGGGTTAGTTTTAGGGTTAGAGTTATGCGCTATGGTTTGTGTTAGAGGTTAGGTTTAGGTTTACTGGTCACGGTTAGGGTTACGTTTAGGGGGTAGCATTAGGGTTAGGGTTAGGGTTAAGGGATAGGATTAGGGATAAGTGTTGGGCTTAGGGTTAGGGTTTAGTGTTACGGTTAGCATTGAGGATTAGGGTTAGGGTCAGGGTTAAATGCTTGGGTGCGGGTAATCGTTAGGGTCAGGTTTAAGGTTCACGGATAGGGTTAGTGTTAAGGGTTACGGGTAGGTTTAGGGTTCAGGGTTAGTGTTAGCATTAGGGCTTAAGGTTAGGATTAGGCGGTAGGTTCAATTTAGGGTTAGATCTAGGCGTTAGGGTAAGGGCTAGCCTTAGGGTTAAGAGATAGGGTTAGGTTTAATGCTTAGGATTAGGGTTAGGGTTTGGGGTTAAAGTAAGTGTTAGGGGTTAGGTTTAAGGATCCAAGGTTAGGGTTATTGTTAGCTGTAGTGTTAGGGTTAGGGATAAGGGATCCCATTAGCATTAAGGGTCTTCCTTACTGTAGGGTTAAGGGTTAGGCTTAGAGTTAAAGGTTAAGGTTAGGGTCAGGGTTAAGATTTAGGGTGAGGGTTAACGGTTAGGGTAAAGGTTAAGCGTTAGGGTTAGGGATTAGTGATTAGGGTTTTTGGTTAGTGTTAGGGTTAGCGGTTAGGAGTTAGTGTTTTATGAAGGGGTATGGTTAGAATCAGGATTGGGGTTAGAGTTAGGGTGAGCTATAGGGTTAGGTTTAGGGGTCAGTTTTAGGGTAAAAGGATAGGATTAGGGTTACGGGTTGGGCTTAGGTTTAGGGTTAAAGTTTACTGCTGGGGTTAGGGATAGGGTTCAGGGTTAGCTTTAGGGGTTCTGGTTAGGGTTAGGTGTTAGGTTAGTGTCAGGGTTAGGTCTAGTCGTGAGGGTAAGGTTTAGGGTTAGCTTTAAGAGCTAGGGTTAGGTTTAATGGTTAGGATTAGGATTAGGGTTAAGGGTTAGGGTAAGGCTTAGGGGTTAGGGTGAAGGGTTAGGGTCAAGGGTTAGGGTTTTTGTTAGGCATAGCGTTGGGGTTAGAAGTAAGGGTTACTGTCAGTGTTAGGGTTGTAGGTAGGGTTACGGTTAGGGTTAGCGGTTTAGAATTAGGGTTAGGGATTAGGTGTCACAGTGATGACTAGGAGATAGGGTTAGAATTATGGGATAGGGGTTGTTCTCAGGAAATGGGTTATGCATTAACGTTAGGATAAGAGGTTAAAGTTAGGCGCACGGTGAGGTTTACGTGTTAAGGGGAGAAATAGGAACAGGGTTGGGTGTTATGTTCAGGGTTAGGGTTATCTGGTAAAGGTATTGTTTATGCTTAGCGCACGGGCCCTGTCTGCATTAGGCGGGTGGAGGGAGTTTAGGGGGCTGGGATTGTACCCGGGAACCCACTCTATCATACTCTGGGTATGGGCCCACGGGTTTCATGCAGGACACAGTGGTAGAGCCTCCTTTCACGCATGGCATGGGAGGATTGCAGGCTTTCTAAACTCTAAGAAAGCAAGAAGTCTGAGAATTAGATTTAGGGTTAGGATTCTGGTTAGGGTTAAGGATGAAGTTTAGTGTTAGGGTGAGGGCTTAGGGTTAGGGATTAGGGTTAGGGTTAAAGGTTACTCTTAGGTTTAACGGTTACACTTTCGTTTAGGGTTGAGGTTTACGGTTAGGGTTAAGATGAGGGGTTAGGGTTTGGTACAGGGTTAGGGTTAAGTGTTAGGTTTAGGGTTGAAGATTAGGATTAGGGTTAGGATTAAAGGTTAGCATGAGAGTTAACGCTTAGTGTTAAGGTTAAGAGTTAGGGTTTAGGGTTAGGGTTAGGGTTAGTTTTAGGGTTAGAGTTATGTGCTATGGTTTGTGTTAGAGGTTAGGGTTAGGTTTACTGGTCACGGTTAGGGTTACGTTTAGGGGTTAGCATTAGGGTTAGGCTTAGGGTTAAGGGATAGGATTAGGGTTAAGTGTTGGGCTTAGGGTTAGGGTTTAGTGTTAAGGTTAGCATTAAGGATTAGGGTTAGGGTCAGGGTTAAATGCTTGGGTGCGGGTAATGGTTAGGGTCATGGTTTAGGTTCACGGATAGGGTTAGTGTTAAGGGTTACGGGTAGGTTTAGGGTTCAGGGTTAGTGTTAGCATTAGGGCTTAAGGTTAGGATTAGGCGGTAGGTTAGATTTAGGGTTAGATCTAGGCGTTAGGGTAAGGGCTAGCGTTAGGGTTAAGAGATAGGGTTAGGTTTAATGCTTAGGATTAGGGTTAGGGTTTGGGGTTAAAGTAAGTGTTAGGGGTTAGGTTTAAGGATCCAAGGTTAGGGTTATTTTTAGCTGTAGTGTTAGGGTTAGGGATAAGGGATCCCATTAGCATTAAGGGTCTTCCTTACTGTAGGGTTAAGGGTTAGGCTTAGAGTTAAAGGTTAAGGTTAGGGTCAGTGTTAAGATTTAGGGTGAGGGTTAACGGTTAGGGTAAAGGTTAAGGGTTAGGGTTAGGGATTAGTGATTATGGTTTTTGGTTAGTGTTAGTGTTAGCGGTTAGGAGTTAGTGTTTTATGAAGGGGTATGGTTAGAATTAGGATTGGGGTTAGAGTTAGGGTGAGGTATAGGGGTTAGGTTTAGGGGTTAGTTTTAGGGTAAAAGGATAGGATTCGGGTTACGGGTTGGGCTTAGGTTTAGGGTTAAAGTTTACTGCTAGGGTTAGGGATAGGGTTCAGGGTTAGCTTTAGGGGTTCTGGTTAGGGTTAGGTGTTAGGTTAGTGTCAGGGTTAGGTCTAGTCGTGAGGGTAAGGTTTAGGGTTAGCTTTAAGAGCTAGGGTTAGGTTTAATGGTTAGGATTAGGATTAGGGTTAAGGGTTAGGGTAAGGCTTAGGGGTTAGGGTGAAGGGTTAGGGTCAAGAATTAGGGTTTTTTGGGGGGGTCGGAAGATGGCGGAGTGGCCGTGACTGCTCGGATCTGCGCTCCGGCGAGGAACCGTGGATCCGGACCTGCCACAACGCTAGAGGACCGCTCCCACACAGGAACAGCGGTGTGAATCCACGGAGAATCAGCGTGGGACAAACAGAGCAAGTGAGGTCTGAGGTGAACAGAAATTAAGATCGCGGAACTCTGCGGAAGGCGCGGAACAGACAGTAGCATGCGGAGCGCAGGCGGCTGCGCCCGCCCCCTGATGGGGCGGGGGCAGTCTTTAAGAAAAGCGGCTTGCGCTCCTCACTGTCCTCCACCCCCAATTGCTTGGAGACCCCCTCGCAAGCCAGAGCAGAATCTCCGAGCGAGACGTAGGGCATTGCAGACAGGAGGCTTTTTCGGGAGAATAGCTTGGAACCTGGGAAGTCTCGGCTGAGACAGTCCTTGGCGAGAAGGGACGGACCTGTGCCAAGGGGGAGGGGCACGATCAATCCCCGATTAGCGAATTGCGCTGTACCTCTGCGCTACTTTTGTCGGTGGTTCTTCAGCCGGTGGCCCCCGGCGGCTTTGCCCGCCAAACCCCCCGGCAGCGGCGGTCCCTGGTCTCTGCCTGCCGGGGAGCCGGTCCCCCTCCGACCCCGGAGTGCTGCGGGCGCCATCTTGAAAGCAAAGTCGGAACCGCTCGGGAGCCATAAGGTGCCCAGCGGCTCTCTCTCCCCGGCGCCCCCCGCTGGTCTCTGGGCCCGCGCCATCTCCACCGGCGGCACTCGGCGTCAAGGGGCGGAGCTGCGCTAAGACTTAAAATAAACACTGAGTTGCCGCTCCGGAACCAATGGAACGGGCGTGAAGGGGCGGAGCTGCGCTAAGACTTAAAATAAACACTGAGTTGCCACTCCGGAACCAACGGAGCGGGCGTGAAGGGGCGGAGCTGCGCTAAGGCTTAAAATAAACACTGAGTTGCCGCTCCGGAACCAACGGGGCGGAGCTGCGCTAAGACTTAAAATAAACACTGAGTTGCCGCTCCGGAACCAACGGAGGGGGCGTGAAGGGGCGGAGCTGCGCTAAGTCTTAAAATAAACACTGAGTTGCCGCTCCGGAACCAACGGAGCGGGCGTGAAGGGGCGGAGCTGCGCTAAGACTTAAAATAAACACTGAGTTGCCGCTCCGGAACCAACGGAGCGGGCGTGAAGGGGCGGAGCTGCGCTAAGACTTAAAATAAACACTGAGTTGCCGCTCCGGAACCAACGGAGCGGGCGTGAAGGGGCGGAGCTGCGCTAAGGCGCAAAAACACGATCAATGAGCCGCTGAACTGTATACTTCAGAATTGTGTATCCCTTCGTTTAGCTATGCGCTGTGGTGCTGTGTAGCTCTGTTTTTGTTCTTTTGTGTTTGTGTTTTCGTTGTTTCTGGGTTAGGTCTCTTTGTGTTATTTGTTAGTTTGGTTTTTGTTTTTGTCTTTGTTTTTTTTTTTTTTTTTTTTTTTTTTATTTTTTTTTTCTTTTTTTCCTCTTCTCTTCTCCTTTTCTTTTCTCTTTCTTTTTCTTCTCCTTCTGTTCTTTCTTTTCACTTCTTTTTTTTTCTTTTCTTTTCTTTTTTCTTTTTCCTTATTTCTTCTCTCTTTTTGCCTTCTAACTGGGAACCCACGCTGAGCTTGGGAACGGGCCAGGCCCCTGGCTCTGGTACATACCGGAACCTGAGTAGTCACTCCCAACGCCGGCGATCTGCGGGCGCGCAATAGCCATCTTGGGGCCCACTGCCAAGTCACTGCGGAGCAATAGGGTGCCAAGAGGCTCCCTGGACGGCCCCCTCCCCTGGTCCACAGACCTTATATAGGGTCCCCACCCACGTCTAAATATTGACTACTTCTCCAGAAGCGAGAGTGTGGAGCCTGGTCCCCGGGGACATTGGGCCAAGGCAGACTTTAGCCTGTGGGAGTTGTGGCAAATGGGGCGCTGAGCGAGCGAGGGCACCATCCACTCCCCACAACTAGTATTTTTCCTGCAGATAGAGACAGAAACCACCCCTATAGAGGAAGAACCAAAGGGAAACAAACAAACAAAGAGAATTTTGGCCCACTACTAGTGTGGACCCTGCCTGCCCTCTGAAAGACTACAACACAGTGTCCTAACTCACCAAAGCAGTCTTGGATCACTCCAATCCTCTAGGATTGGACCCATCAGAAGCAGTCCCCCAACTGAAATAGAAAAATTTCTAAACAATTCACAACAGTCTTCCCCTCTTGCCAAAGGAAGCAATATACCTAGACTACCCCACAGCCAAAGAATAGAGCACAGAGAGTGCTGTTAACCAGACTAAATCTATAAGTAAAGATCCAACGATTAATCTAGATGGGAAGGGCCCAGAGAAAAAACACAGGAAGCACAAAGAATCAAACAGAAAGCTCACCCCCAAAGAGAAATACCTGCTCTCAACCATTTGACACAAACCAGACTCAAAACACCAACATGTCACAGGAAGAATTCCAATTATGGATCATAAACAAGCTAAATAATATACAAGAATCAATGGACAGACAACACAAGGAAAATGCAAAAAAAATTCAGGATTTGGAGGAAAAATTCACTAAAGAAATTGAAATATTGAAGAAAAACCAAACTGAACTCCTAGAAATGAAGAATTCACTCAGAGAGCTACAAAACACTATGGAAAGTCTCAAAAGCAGGGTAGATCAAACAGAGGAAAGAATTTCAGAAATTGAAGATAACTTCTTTCAACTAAATAAGTCAGTCACAGAGATAGATCAAAAAAGTAAGAGAAATGATCTGAGTCTTCAAGAAATGTGGGATTATGTGAAGAAACCTAACTTGAGAGTTATTGGCATCCCTGAGGGTGAAGAAGACAATAAGCAAGGGTTGGACAAGCTATTTGAAGACATAATCGAGGAAAATTTTCCAGGCCTTGCCAATACTCTAGACATACAGATTCAAGAAGCTCAAAGGACCCCTGGGAGATTCATAGCAAATAGGAAAACACCACGCCACGTAGTCATCAGGCTGACCAAAATATCCACTAAAGAGTCCCTTCTCCGAGCTGTAAGGAGAAAGAAACAGGTAACTTACAAAGGAAAACCCATCAGAATTACGCCAGATTTCTCAGCTGAAACCTTACAAGCAAGAAGAGGTTGGGGCCCCATTTTCACGCTTCTGAAACAGAATAATGCCCAGCCTAGAATCTTGTACCCAGCTAAGCTAAGTTTTCTATACGAAGGAGAAATCAAGACATTCTCAGATAAACAAAGGTTGAGGGAATTCACCAAGACAAGACCAGCCCTGCAAGAAGTACTCAAAAGAGAGTTACACACGGACCAGCACAAGAAAGATCCACGAATGTAAAACTACTCAAGAGCTAAAGATCAAATTCCAGATACCACAATGGCTCAGGAGAGAAAACATTGCAATGAAGTTCTACCCAACAAGCTGAACAAAAAACCGTCTCACTTATCAGTTTTCTCAATAAATGTGAATGGCTTGAATTACCCGCTCAAGAGACATAGACTGTCCCAATGGATAAAAAAGCACAAGCCAAGTATCTGCTGTCTCCAAGAAACCCACCTAACGAGCAAAGATGCATTTAGACTGAAAGTAAAAGGATGGAAATCGGTATTTCAAGCAAACGGTAACGAAAAGAAAGCTGGTGTGGCAATCTTAATTTCCAATAACTTAGCTTTCAAACCAACAAAAATAATAAAAGACAAAAATGGCTACTACATACTGGTCAAGGGCACAATTCAACAAGAAGCCATGACTATACTCAATATATATGCACCCAACCTAGGTGCACCTAGATTCATAAAGCAAACCCTACTAGATCTGAACCAGATGATAGATAATAATACTGTAATAGCTGGAGACTTTAACACCCCACTGACAGTACAGGACAGATCCTCTAAACAGAAAATAAACAAAGACATAATGGACCTAAATAGAATGCTAGAACAAATGGGCATGGCTGACATCTATAGGACATTCTACCCAAAGTCCACAGAATATACATTCTTCTCATCAGCTCACGGGACATTCTCTAAGATTGACCATGTCCTAGGACATAAATCATGTCTTAAAAAATTCAAAAAAATAGAAATTATACCATGCATCTTCTCAGATCACAGCGGAATAAAAGTAACAATGATCACAAACAGAAACCCTCACTCTTACTCAAAGTCATGGAAGCTAAATAACCTTCTCCTGAATAATTATTCTATAAAAGAAGAAATCAAGATGGAAATCAAAAATTTCTTTGAATTAAATGACAATGGAGATACAACTTATCAAAATCTATGGGATGCAGCTAAAGCAGTCCTGAGAGGAAAATTCATATCCATAAATGCCTATATCAAAAAGACAGAAAACATGCAAATAGACAACCTAACGAATAGACTCAAAGAGCTGGAGAAAGAAGAACAGAACGATCCCAAACCCAGCAGAAGGCGAGAAATTACTAAGATCAAATCAGAACTAAATGAAAAGGACAACAAAGAAACTATAAGGGAAATTAATAAAACAAAAAGTTGGTTCTTTGAAAAGATAAACAAAATAGACACACCTCTGGCTAGACTAACCAAGAGCACAAAAGTAAAATCTCTAATAACCTCCATTAGGAACATGAAAGGAGAAATCACAACCGATGCTACAGAGATACAAGATATCATCTATGAATTCTACAAAAATCTTTATGCACACAAACTGGAGAACGTGGAGGAAATGGACAAATTTTTAGAGACACATAGTCTTCCCAGGCTCAACCAGGAAGAAATAGAGTACCTGAACAGACCAATATCAAGAACTGAAATCGAAACAGCAATAAAAAACCTTCCCAAAAAGAAAAGCCCTGGTCCAGATGGGTTCACACCTGAATTTTACCATACATACAAAGAAGAACTGGTGCCCATCCTACATAAACTATTCTCCAATATTGAGAAGGATGGAGTTCTCCCCAACACGTTCTACCAAGCCAATATAACATTAATACCAAAGCCTGGAAAGGACTCAACAAAAATAGAGAACTACAGACCAATTTCCCTTATGAATATAGATGCAAAAATTTTCAATAAAATACTAGCAAATCGAATCCAAGTACTTATCAAAAAAGTAATCCACCACGACCAAGTGGGCTTCATCCCCGAGATGCAGGGGTGGTTCAACATACGTAAATCTATAGATGTAATTCACCACATAAATAGAAGCAAAAACAAAAATCATATGATACTCTCATTAGATGCAGAAAAAGCATTTGACAAAATTCAACACCCTTTTATGATAAAAACGCTTAAGAAAATAGGCATTGATGGAACCTACCTAAAAATGATACAAGCCATATATGACAAAACCACAGCCAACATCATACTGAACGGGGAAAAACTGAAAGCACTCCCACTTAGAACTGGAACCAGACAGGGCTGCCCATTGTCTCCATTACTTTTCAACATAGTATTGGAAGTCCTTGCGAGAGCTATCAGGCAAGAGAGCAGAATCAAGGGAGTCCAAATAGGGAAGGAAGAGATCAAACTCTCACTTTTTGCTGATGATATGATGTTATATCTGGAAAACCCCCAGGATTCAACCAAGAGACTCCTGGAATTGATTAACGAATACAGCAAAGTCTCAGGCTACAAAATTAATATACACAAATCAGAGGCATTTATATATGCCAATAACAGTCAATCAGAAAACCAAATTAAAGACTCAATACCCTTCAAAATAGCAACAAAGAAAATAAAATATCTAGGTATATATCTAACTAAAGAGGTAAAGGACCTCTATAAGGAAAACTATGAAACACTGAGAAAAGAAATAGCAGAACTTGCAAATAGATGGAAAAATATACCATGCTCGTGGATCGGAAGAATCAACATTGTTAAAATGTCTATACTACCCAAAGTGATCTACAAATTCAATGCAATCCCTATTAAATTACCAACATCATTCTTTACAGACATAGAGAAAATAATTATACACTTTGTATGGAATCAAAGAAGACCCCGTATAGCAAAAGCAATTTTAAGCAATAAAAACAAAATGGGAGGTATTAATTTGCCAGACCTCAAACTATACTACAAGGCCGTGGTTCTTAAAACAGCCTGGTATTGGCACAAGTGCAGGGACACAGACCACTGGAACACAACAGAAAATCCAAATATAGAACCATCCTCATATAGTCACCTAATTTTTGACAAAGCGGGAAAGAATATACTCCGGGGACAAGAATCCCTATTCAACAAATGGTGCTGGGAGAATTGGTTAGCCACTTGCAGAAGACTGAAACAGGACCCACAGCTTTCACCTCTCACAAAAATCAAATCACGGTGGATAACAGACTTAAACCTTAGGCGTGATACAATCAGAATTCTAGAAGAAAATGTAGGAAAGACTCTTACAGACATTGGCCTAGGCAGAGAATTTATGAAGAAGACCCCCAAGGCAATCACAGCAGCAACAAAAATAAATGAATGGGACATGATTAAACTAAAAAGCTTCTGCACAGCCAAAGAAACAGTCCAGAGAATAAACAGATCACCTACAGAATGGGAAAAAATTTTTGCATACTACACATCAGATAAAGGACTGATAACAAGAATCTATTTAGAACTCAGGAAAATCAGCAAGAAAAAATCAAGCAACCCTATCAAAAAGTGGGCAAAGGACATGAATAGAAATTTTTCAAAAGAAGATATAAAAATGGCTAACAAACATATGAAAAAGTGTTCAACATCTCTAATCATCAGGGAAATGCAAATCAAAACCACAATGAGATATCACTTAACCCCAGTGAGAATGGCCTTTATCAAAAAAACCCAAAACAACACATGTTGGCGTGGGTGTGGAGAGACAGGAACACTAATACACTGCTGGTGGGACTGCAAACTAGTGCAACCCCTGTGGAAAGCATTATGGAGGTATCTTAAACAGATTCAAGTAGACCTGCCATTTGACCCAGCAATCCCATTACTGGGCATATACCCAAAGGAAAAAAGGACATTCTGTAACAAAGGCACGTGTACCCAAATGTTTATAGCAGCACAATTCACAATAGCAAAGATGTGGAAACAACCCAAATGCCCATCAATACATGATTGGATTAGTAAACTGTGGTATATGTATACCATGGAATATTACTCAGCTATAAGGAATAATGAAGATACGACATCTCTATGGTTCTCCTGGAGACAGTTGGAACCCATTATATTAAGTGAAGTATCCCAAGAATGGAAAAACAAGCATCACATGTACTCACCAGATAATTGGTTTCCCTGATCATCACCTAAATACAAATCTGGGAATGACACCAATTGGACATCAGACTGAGGTGGGGGGTGGGGGAGGGGATGGGGGTATGCCTACACAATGAGTGCATTGCACACCGTTTGGGGAGTGCTAACACTTGAAGGTGCTGACTCGGGAAAGGGGGGGTGGGGAAAAAAATATGAAACTATTGTTTTTAACTTGCACTGTTCACTTAATAATTTATCATGAATATTTCCCATATTATTTCATATCATTGTACAAGAAATAATGTATACATTATGAGGACATACTGTATCTAACAAGATATACTGTTAGACTCTTTGATTCTGTAAAACTAAATAGAAAAAAAAAATTAAAAAAAAAAAAAAAAAAGAATTAGGGTTTTTGTTTGGCATAGCGTTGGGGTTAGAAGTAAGGGTTACTGTCAGTGTTAGGGTTGTAGGTAGGGTTACGGTTAGGGTTAGCGGTTTAGAATTAGGGTTAGGGATTAGGTGTCACAGTGTAGACTAGGAGATAGGTTTAGAATTATGGGATAGGGGTTGTTCTCAGGAAATGGGTTATGCATTAACGTTAGGATAAGAGGTTAAAGTTAGGCGCACGGTGAGGTTTACGTGTTAAGGGGAGAAATAGGAACAGGGTTGGGTGTTATGTTCAGGGTTAGGGTTATCTGTTAAAGGTATTGTTTATGCTTAGCGCACGGGCCCTGTCTGCATTAGGCGGGCAGGGGGAGTTTAGGGGGCTGGGATTGTACCCGGGAACCCACTCTATCATACTCTGGGTATGGGCCCGTGGGTTTCATGCAGGACACAGTGGTAGAGCCTCCTTTCACGCATGGCATGGGAGGATTGCAGGCTTTCTAAACTCTAAGAAAGCAAGAAGTCTGAGAATTAGATTTAGGGTTAGGATTCTGGTTAGGGTTAAGGATGAAGTTTAGTGTTAGGGTGAGGGCTTAGGGTTAGGAATTAGGGTTAGGGTTAAAGGTTACTCTTAGGTTTAACGGTTACACTTTTGTTTAGGGTTGAGGTTTACGGTTAGGGTTAAGATGAGGGGTTAGGGTTTGGTACAGGTTTAGGGTTAAGTGTTAGGTTTAGGGTTGAAGATTAGGCTTAGGGTTAGGATTAAAGGTTAACGTGAGAGTTAACGCTTAGAGTTAAGGTTAAGAGTTAGGGTTTAGGGTTAGGGTTAGGGTTAGTTTTAGGATTAGAGTTATGTGCTATGGTTTTTGTTAGAGGTTAGGGTTAGGTTTACTGGTCACGGTTAGGGTTACGTTTAGGGGTTACCATTAGGGCTAGGGTTAGGGTTAGGGTTAAGGAATAGGTTTAGGGTTAAGTGTTGGGCTTAGGGTTAGGGTTTAGTGTTAGGGTTAGCATTAAGGATTAGGGTTAGGGTCAGGGTTAAATGCTTGGGTGCGGGTAATGCTTAGGGTCAGGGTTTAGGTTCAAGGATAGGGTTAGTGTTAAGGGTTACGGGTAGGTTTAGGGTTCAGGGTTAGTGTTAGCATTAGGGCTTAAGGTTAGGATTAGGGTAAGGGCTAGCGTTAGGGTTAAGAGATAGGGTTAGGTTTAATGCTTAGGATTAGGGTTAGGGTTTGGGGTTAAAGTAAGTGTTAGGGGTTAGGTTTAAGGATCCAAGGTTAGGGTTATTGTTAGCTGTAGTGTTAGGGTTAGGGATAAGGGATCCCATTAGCATTAAGGGTCTTCCTTACTGTAGGGTTAAGGATTAGGCTTAGAGTTAAAGGTTAAGGTTCGGGTCAGGGTTAAGATTTAGGGTGAGGGTTAACGGTTAGGGTAAAGGTTAAGCGTTAGGGTTAGGGATTAGTGATTAGGGTTTTTGGTTAGTGTTAGGGTTAGCGGTTAGGAGTTAGTGTTTTATGAATGGGTATGGTTAGAATCAGGATTGGGGTTAGAGTTAGGGTGAGGTATAGGGGTTAGGTTTAGGGGTTAGTTTTAGGGTAAAAGGATAGGATTAGGGTTACGGGTTGGGCTTAGGTTTAGGGTTAAAGTTTACTGCTGGGGTTAGGGATAGGGTTCAGGGTTAGCTTTAGGGGTTCTGGTTAGGGTTAGGTGTTAGGTTAGTGTCAGGGTTAGGTCTAGTCGTGAGGGTAAGGTTTAGGTTTAGCTTTAAGAGCTAGGGTTAGGTTTAATGGTTAGGATTAGGATTAGCGTTAAGGGTTAGGGTAAGGCTTAGGGGTTAGGGTGAGGGTTAGGGTCAAGGGTTAGGGTTTTTGTTAGGCATAGCGTTGGGGTTAGATGTAAGGGTTACTGTCAGTGTTAGGGTTGTAGGTAGGGTTACGGTTAGGGTTAGCGGTTTAGAATTAGGGTTAGGGATTAGGTGTCACAGTGATGACTAGGAGATAGGGTTAGAATTATGGGATGGGGTTGTTCTCAGGAAATGGGTTATGCATTAACGTTAGGATAAGAGGTTAAAGTTAGGCGCACGGTGAGGTTTACGTGTTAAGGGGAGAAATAGGAACAGGGTTGGGTGTTATGTTCAGGGTTAGGGTTATCTGTTAAAGGTATTGTTTATGCTTAGCGCACGGGCCCTGTCTGCATTAGGCAGGCTGGCGGAGTTTAGGGGGCTGGGATTGTACCCAGGAACCCATTCTATCATACTCTGGGTATGGGTCCGTGGGTTTCATGCAGGACACAGTGGTAGAGCCTACTTTCACGCATGGCATGGGAGGATGGCAGGCTTTCTAAACTCTAAGGAAGCAAGAAGTCTGAGAATTAGATTTAGGGTTAGGATTCTGGTTAGGGTTAAGGATGAAGTTTAGTGTTAGGGTGAGGGCTTAGTGTTAGGGATTAGGGTTAGGGTTAAAGGTTACTCTTAGGTTTAACGGTTACACTTTGGTTTAGGATTGAGGTTTACGGTTAGGGTTAAGATGAGGGGTTAGGGTTTGGTACAGAGTTAGGGTTAAGTGTTAGGTTTAGGGTTGAAGATTAGGATTAGGGTTAGGATTAAAGGTTAGCGTGAGAGTTAACGCTTAGGGTTAAGGTTAAGAGTTAGGGTTTGGGGTTAGGGTTAGGGTTAGGGTTAGTTTTAGGGTTAGAGTTATGTGCTATGGTTTGTGTTAGAGGTTAGGGTTAGGTTTACTGGTCACGGTTAGGGTTACGTTTAGGGGTTAGCATTAGAGTTAGGGTTAGGGTTAGGGTTAAGGGATAGGATTAGGGTTAAGTGTTGGGCTTAGGGTTAGGGTTTAGTGTTAAGGTTAGCATTAAGGATTAGGGTTAGGGTCAGGGTTAAATGCTTGGGTGCGGGTATGGTTAGGGTCATGGTTTAGGTTCACGGATAGGGTTAGTGTTAAGGGTTACGGGTAGGTTTAGGGTTCAGGGTTAGTGTTAGCATTAGGGCTTAAGGTTAGGATTAGGCGGTAGGTTAGATTTAGGGTTAGATCTAGGCGTTAGGGTAAGGGCTAGCGTTAGGGTTAAGAGATAGGGTTAGGTTTAATGCTTAGGATTAGGGTTAGGGTTTGGGGTTAAAGTCAGTGTTAGGGGTTAGGTTTAAGGATCCAAGGTTAGGGTTATTTTTAGCTGTAGTGTTAGGGTTAGGGATAAGGGATCCCATTAGCATTAAGGGTCTTCCTTACTGCAGGGTTAAGGGTTAGGCTTAGAGTTAAAGGTTAAGGTTAGTGTCAGTGTTAAGATTTAGGGTGAGGGTTAACGGTTAGGGTAAAGGTTAATGGTTAGGATTAGGGATTAGTGATTATGGTTTTTGGTTAGTTTTAGGGTTAGCGGTTAGGAGTCAGTGTTTTATGAAGGGGTATGGTTAGAATTAGGATTGGGGTTAGAGTTAGGGTGAGGTATAGGGGTTAGGTTTAGGGGTTAGTTTTAGGGTAAAAGGATAGGATTCGGGTTACGGGTTGGGCTTAGGTTTAGGGTTAAAGTTTACTGCTAGGGTTAGGGATAGGGTTCAGGGTTAGCTTTAGGGGTTCTGGTTAGGGTTAGGTGTTAGGTTAGTGTCAGGGTTAGGTCTAGTCGTGAGGGTAAGGTTTAGGGTTAGCTTTAAGAGCTAGGGTTAGGTTTAATGGTTAGGATTAGGATTAGGGTTAAGGGTTAGGGTAAGGCTTAGGGGTTAGGGTGAAGGGTTAGGGTCAAGAATTAGGGTTTTTGTTTGGCATAGCGTTGGGGTTAGAAGTAAGGGTTACTGTCAGTGTTAGGGTTGTAGGTAGGGTTACGGTTAGGGTTAGCGGTTTAGAATTAGGGTTAGGGATTAGGTGTCACAGTGTAGACTAGGAGATAGGTTTAGAATTATGGGATAGGGGTTGTTCTCAGGAAATGGGTTATGCATTAACGTTAGGATAAGAGGTTAAAGTTAGGCGCACGGTGAGGTTTACGTGTTAAGGGGAGAAATAGGAACAGGGTTGGGTGTTATGTTCAGGGTTAGGGTTATCTGTTAAAGGTATTGTTTATGCTTAGCACACGGGCCCTGTCTGCATTAGGCGGGCGGGGGGAGTTTAGGGGGCTGGGATTGTACCCGGGAACCCACTCTATCCTACTCTGAGTATGGGCACGTGGGTTTCATGCAGGACACAGTGGTAGAGCCTCCTTTCACGCATGGCATGGGAGGATTGCAGGCTTTCTAAACTCTAAGAAAGCAAGAAGTCTGAGAATTACATTTAGGGTTAGGATTCTGGTTAGGGTTAAGGATGAAGTTTAGTGTTAGGGTGAGGGCTTAGGGTTAGGGATTAGGGTTAGGGTTTAAGGTTACTCTTAGGTTTAACGGTTACACTTTGGTTTAGGGTTGAGGTTTACGGTTACGGTTAAGATGAGGGGTTAGGGTTTGGTACAGGGTTAGGGTTAAGTGTTAGGTTTAGGGTTGAAGATTAGGATTAGGGTTAGGATTAAAGGTTAGCGTGAGAGTTAACACTTAGGGTTAAGTTTAAGAGTTAGGGTTTAGGGTTAGGGTTAGGGTTAGTTTTAGGATTAGAGTTATGTGCTATGTTTTTTGTTAGAGGTTAGGTTTAGGTTTACTGGTCACGGTTAGGGTTACGTTTAGGGGTTACCATTAGGGCTAGGGTTAGGGTTAGGGTTAAGGAATAGGTTTAGGGTTAAGTGTTGGGCTTAGGGTTAGGGTTTAGTGTTAGGGTTAGCATTAAGGATTAGGGTTAGGGTCAGGGTTAAATGCTTGGGTGCGGGTAATGGTTAGGGTCAGGGTTTAGGTTCAAGGATAGGGTTAGTGTTAAGGGTTACCGGTAGGTTTAGGGTTCAGGGTTAGTGTTAGCATTAGGGCTTAAGGTTAGGGTTAGGGTAAGGGCTAGCGTTAAGGTTAAGAGATAGGGTTAGGTTTAATGCTTAGCATTAGGGTTAGGGTTTGGGGTTAAAGTAAGTGTTAGGGGTTTGGTTTAAGGATCCAAGGTTAGGGTTACTGTTAGCTGTAGTGTTAGGGTTAGGGATAAGGGATCCCATTAGCATTAAGGGTCTTCCTTACTGTAGGGTTAAGGGTTAGGCTTAGAGTTAAAGGTTAAGGTTAGGGTCAGGGTTAAGATATAGGGTGAGGGTTAACGGTTAGGGTAAAGGTTAAGCGTTAGGGTTAGGGATTAGTGATTAGGGTTTTTGGTTAGTGTTAGGGTTAGCGGTTAGGAGTTAGTGTTTTATGAAGGGGTATGGTTAGAATTAGGATTGGGGTTAGAGTTAGGGTGAGGTATAGGGGTTAGGATTAGGGGTTAGTTTTAGGGTAAAAGGATAGGATTAGGGTTACGGGTTGGGCTTAGGTTTAGGGTTAAAGTTTACTGCTGGGGTTAGGGATAGGGTTCAGCGTTAGTTTTAGGGGTTCTGGTTAGGGTTAGGTGTTAGGTTAGTGTCAGGGTTAGGTCTAGTCGTGAGGGTAAGGTTTAGGGTTAGCTTTAAGAGCTAGGGTTAGGTTTAATGGTTAGGATTAGGATTAGCGTTAAGGGTTAGGGTAAGGCTTAGGGGTTTGGGTGAAGGGTTAGGGTCAAGGGTTAGGGTTTTTGTTAGGCATAGCGTTGGGGTTAGATGTAAGGGTTACTGTCAGTGTTAGGGTTGTAGGTAGGATTACGGTTAGGGTTAGCGGTTTAGAATTAGGGTTAGGGATTAGGTGTCACAGTGATGACTAGGAGATAGGGTTAGAATTATGGGATGGGGTTGTTCTCAGGAAATGGGTTATGCATTAACGTTAGGATAAGAGGTTAAAGTTAGGCGCACGGTGAGGTTTACGTGTTAAGGGGAGAAATAGGAACAGGGTTGGGTGTTATGTTCAGGGTTAGGGTTATCTGTTAAAGGTATTGTTTATGCTTAACGCACGGGACCTGTCTGCATTAGGCGGGCGGGGGGAGTTTAGGGGGCTGGGATTGTACCCAGGAACCCATTCTATCATACTCTGGGTATGGGCCCGTGGGTTTCATGAAGGACACAGTGGTAGAGCCTCCTTTCACGCATGGCATGGGAGGATGGCAGGCTTTCTAAACTCTAAGGAAGCAAGACGTCTGAGAATTAGCTTTAGGGTTAGGATTCTGGTTAGGGTTAAGGATGAAGTTTAGGGTTATGGTGAGGGCTTAATGTTAGGGATTAGGGTTAGGGTTAAAGGTTACTCTTAGGTTTAACGGTTACACTTTGGTTTAGGGTTGAGGTTTACGGTTAGGGTTAAGATGAGGGGTTAGGGTTTGGTACAGAGTTAGGGTTAAGTGTTAGGTTTAGGATTGAAGATTAGGATTAGGGTTAGGATTAAAGGTTAGCGTGAGAGTTAACACTTAGGGTTAAGGTTAAGAGTTAGGGTTTAGGGTTAGGGTTAGGGTTAGGGTTAGTTTTACGGTTAGAGTTAGGTGCTATGGTTTGTGTTAGAGGTTAGGGTTAGGTTTACTGGTCACGGTTAGGGTTACGTTTAGGGGGTAGCATTAGGGTTAGGGTTAGGGTTAAGGGATAGGATTAGGGATAAGTGTTGGGCTCAGGGTTAGGGTTTAGTGTTAGGTTTATCATTAAGGATTAGGGTTAGAATCAGGGTTAAATGCCTGGGTGCGGGTAATGGTTAGGGTCAGGGTTAAGGTTTACGGATAGGGTTAGTGTTAAGGGTTACGGGTAAGTTTAGGGTTCAGGGTTAGAGTTAGCATTAGGGCTTAAGGTAAGGATTAGGCGGTAGGTTAGATTTAGGGTTCGATCTAGGCGTTAGGGTAAGGGCTAGCGTTAGGGTTAAGAGATAGGGTTAGGTTTAATGCTTAGGATTAGGGTTAGGGTTTGGGGTTAAAGTAAGTGTTAGGGGTTAGGTTTAAGGATCCAAGGTTAGGGTTATTTTTAGCTGTAGTGTTAGGGTTAGGGATAAGGGATCCCATTAGCATTAAGGGTCTTCCTTACTGTAGGGTTAAGGGTTAGGCTTAGAGTTAAAGGTTAAGGTTAGGGTCAGTGTTAAGATTTAGGGTGAGGGTTAACGGTTAGGGTAAAGGTTATGCCTTAGGGTTAGGGATTAGTGATTAGGGTTTTTGGTTAGTGTTAGGGTTAGTGGTTAGGAGTTAGTGTTTTATGAAGGGGTATAGTTAGAATTAGGATTGGGGTTAGAGTTAGGGTGAGGTATAGGGGTTAGGTTTAAGGGTAAGTTTTAGGGTAAAAGGATAGGATTAGGGTTACGGGTTGGGCTTAGGTTTAGGGTTAACGTTTACTGCTGGGTTAGGGATAGGGTTCAGGGTTAGCTTTAGGGGTTCTGGTTAGGGTTAGGTGTTAGGTTAGTGTCAGGGTTAGGTCTAGTCGTGAGGGTAAGGTTTAGGGTTAGCTTTAAGAGCTAGGGTTAGGTTTAATGGTTAGGAATAGGATTAGGGTTAAGGGTTAGGGTAAGGCTTAGGGGTTAGGGTGAAGGGTTAGGGTCAAGGGTTAGGGTTTTTGTTAGGCATAGCGTTGGGGTGAGAAGTAAGGGTTACTGTCAGTGTTAGGGTTGTAGGTAGGGTTACGGTTAGGGTTAGCGGTTTAGAATTAAGGTTCGGGATTAAGTGTCACAGTGATGACTAGGAGATAGGGTTAGAATTATGGGATAGGGGTTGTTCTCAGGAAATTGGTTATGCATTAACGTTAGGATAAGAGGTTAAAGTTAGGCGCACGGTGAGGTTTACGTGTTAAGGGGAGAAATAGGAACAGGGTTGGGTGTTATGTTCAGGGTTAGGGTTATCTGTTAAAGATATTGTTTATGCTTAGCGCACGGGACCTGTCTGCATTAGGCGGGCGGGGGGAGTTTAGGGGGCTTGGATTGTACCCGGGAACCCACTCTATCATACTCTTGGTGTGGGCCCGTGGGTTTCATGCAGGACACAGTGGTAGAGCCTCCTTTTACGCATGGCATGGGAGGATTGCAGGCTTTCTAAACTCTAAGAAAGCAAGAAGTCTGAGAATTAGATTTAGGGTTAGGATTCTGGTTAGGGTTAAGGATGAAGTTTAGTGTTAGGGTGAGGGCTTAGGGTTAGGGAATAGGGTTAGGGTTAAAGGTTACTCTTAGGTTTAACGGTTACACTTTGGTTTAGGGTTGAGGTTTACGGTTAGGGTTAAGATGAGGGGTTAGGGTTTGGTACAGGGTTAGGGTTAAGTGTTGGGTTTAGGGTTGAAGATTAGGATTAGGGTTAGGATTAAAGGTTAGCGTGAGAGTTAACGCTTAGGGTTAAGGTTAAGAGTTAGGGTTTAGGGTTCGGGCTAGGGTTAGATTTAGGGTTCGAGTTATGTGCTATGGTTTGTGTTAGAGGTTAGGGTTAGGTTTACTGGTCATGGTTAGGGTTACGTTTAAGGGTTAGCATTAGGGTTAGGGTTAGGGTTAGGGTTAAGGGATAGGATTAGGGTTAAGTGTTGGGCTTAGGGTTAGGGTTTAGTGTTAAGGTTAGCATTAAGGATTAGGGTTAGGGTCAGGGTTAAATGCTTGGGTGCGGGTAATGGTTAGGGTCAGGGTTTAGGTTCACGGATAGGATAAGTGTTAAGGGTTACGGGTAGGTTTAGGGTTCAGTGTTAGTGTTAACATTAGGGCTTAAGGCTAGGATTAGGCCGTAGGTTAGATTTAGGGTTAGATCTAGGCGTTAGGGTAAGGGCTAGCGTTAGGGTTAAGAGATTGGGTTAGGTTTAATGCTTAGGATTAGGGTTAGGGTTTGGGGTGAAAGTAAGTGTTAGGGGTTAGGTTTAAGGATCCAAGGTTAGGGTTATTTTTAGCTGTAGTGTTAGGGTTAGGGATAAGGGATCCCATTAGCATTAAGGGTCTTCCTTACTGTAGGGTTAAGGGTTAGGCTTAGACTTAAAGGTTAATGTTAGGGTCAGGGTTAAGATTTAGGGTGAGGGTTAACGGTTAGGGTAAAGTTTAAGCGTTAGGGTTAGGGATTAGTGATTAGGGTTTTTGGTTAGTGTTAGGGTTAGCGGTTAGGAGTTAGTGTTTTATGAAGGGGTATGGTTAGAATTAGGATTGGGGTTAGAGTTAGGGTGAGGTATAGGGGTTAGGTTTAGGGGTTAGTTTTAGGGTAAAAGGATTGGATTAGGGTTACGGGTTGGGCTTAGGTTTAGGGTTAAAGTTTACTGCTGGGGTTAGGGATAGGGTTCAGGGTTAGCTTTAGGGGTTCTGGTTAGGGTTAAGTGTTAGGTTAGTGTCAGGGTTAGGTCTAGTCGTGAGGGTAAGGTTTAGGGTTAGCTTTAAGAGCTAGGGTTAGGTTTAATGGTTAGGATTAGGATTAGGGTTAAGGGTTAGGGTAAGGCTTAGGGGTTAGGGTGAAGGGTTAGGGTCAAGGGTTAGGGTTTTTGTTAGGCAAAGCGTTGGGGTTAGAAGTAAGGGTTACTGTCAGTGTTAGGGTTGTAGGTAGGGTTACGGTTAGGGTTAGCGGTTTAGAATTAGGGTTAGGGATTAGGTGTCACAGTGATGACTAGGAGATAGGGTTAGAATTATGGGATGGGGTTGTTCTCAGGAAATGGGTTATGCATTAACGTTAGGATAAGAGGTTAAAGTTAGGCGCACGGTGAGGTTTACGTGTTAAGGGGAGAAATAGGAACAGGGTTCGGTGTTATGTTGAGGGTTAGGGTTATCTGTTAAAGGTATTGTTTATGCTTAGCGCACGGGCCCTGTCTGCATTAGGCGGGCGGGGTGAGTTTAGGGGGCTGGGATTGTACCCGGGAACCCACTCTTTCATACTGTAGGTATGGGCCCGTGGGTTTCATGCAGGACACAGTGGTAGAGCCTCCTTTCACGCATGGCATGGGAGGATTGCAGGCTTTCTAAACTCGAAGAAAGCAAGAAGTCTGAGAATTAGATTTAGGGTGAGGATTTTGGTTAGGGATAAGGATGAAGTTTAGTGTTAGGGTGAGGGCTTAGGGTTAGGGAATAGGGTTAGGGTTAAAGGTTACTCTTAGGTTTAACGGTTACACTTTGGTTTAGGGTTGAGGTTTACGGTTAGGGTTAAGATGAGGGGTTAGGGTTTGGTACAGGGTTAGGGTTAAGTGTTAGGTTTAGGGTTGAAGATTAGGATTAGGGTTAGGATTAAAGGTTAGCGTGAGAGTTAACGCTTAGGGTTAAGGTTATGAGTTAGGGTTTAGGGTTAGGGTTAGGGTTAGTTTTAGGGTTCGAGTTATGTGCTATGGTTTGTGTTAGAGGATAGGGTTAGGTTTACTGGTCATGGTTAGGGTTACGTTTAGGGGTTAGCATTAGGGTTAGGGTTAGGGTTAGGGTTAAGGGATAGGATTAGGGTTAAGTGTTGGGCTTAGGGTTAGGGTTTAGTGTTAAGGTTAGCATTAAGGATTAGGGTTAGGGTCAGAGTTAAATGCTTGGGTACGGGTAATGGTTAGGGTCAGGGTTTAGTTTCACGGATAGGGTTAGTGTTAAGGGTTACGGGTAGGTTTAGGGTTCAGGGTTAGTGTTAGCATTAGGGCTTAAGGTTAGGATTAGGCGGTAGGTTAGATTTAGGGTTAGATCTAGGCGTTAGGGTAAGGGCTAGCGTTAGGGTTAAGCGATAGGGTTAGGTTTAATGCTTAGGATTAGGGTTAGGGTTTGGGGTTAAAGTAAGTGTTAGGGGTTAGGTTTAAGGATCCAAGGTTAGGGTTATTTTTAGCTGTAGTGTTAGGGTTAGGGATAAGGGATCCCATTAGCATTAAGGGTCTTCCTTACTGTAGGGTTAAGGGTTAGGCTTAGAGTTAAAGGTTAAGGTTAGGGTCAGTGTTAAGATTTAGGGTGAGGGTTAACGGTTAGGGTAAAGGTTAAGCGTTATGTTTAGGGATTAGTGATTAGGGTTTTTGGTTAGTGTTAGGGTTAGCGGTTAGGAGTTAGTGTTTTATGAAGGGGTATGGTTAGAATTAGGATTGGGGTTAGAGTTAGGGTGAAGTATAGGGGTTAGGTTTAAGGGTTAGTTTTAGGGTAAAAGGATAGGATTAGGGTTATGGGTTGGGCTTAGGTTTAGGGTTAAAGTTTACTGCTGTGGTGAGGGATAGGGTTCAGTGTTAGCTTTAGGGGTTCTGGTTAGGGTTAGGTGTTAGGTTAGTGTCAGGGTTAGGTCTAGTCGTGAGGGTAAGGTTTAGGGTTAGCTTTAAGAGCTAGGGTTAGGTTTAATGGTTAGGATTAGGATTAGGGTTAAGGGTTAGGGTAAGGCTTAGGGGTTAGGGTGAAGGGTTAGGGTCCAGGGTTAGGGTTTTTGTTAGGCATAGCGTTGGGGTTAGAAGTAAGGGTTACTGTCAGTGTTAGGGTTGTAGGTAGGGTTACGGTTTGGGTTAGCGGTTAGAATTAGGGTTAGGGATTAGGTGTCACAGTGATGACTAGGAGATAGGGTTAGAATTATGGGATAGGGGTTGTTCTCAGGAAATGGGTTATGCATTAACGTTAGGATAAGAGGTTAAAGTTAGGCGCACGGTGAGGTTTACGTGTTAAGGGGAGAAATAGGAACAGGGTTCGGTGTTATGTTCAGGGTTAGGGTTATCTGTTAAAGGTATTGTTTATGCTTAGCTCACGGGCCCTGTCTGCATTAGGCGGGCGGGGGAGTTTAGGGGGCTGGGATTGTACACGGGAACGCACTCTTTCATACTCTAGGTATGGGCCCGTGGGTTTCATGCAGGACACAGTGGTAGAGCCTCATTTCATGCATGGCATGGGAGGATTGCAGGCTTTCTAAACTCTAAGAAAGCAAGAAGTCTGAGAATTAGATTTAGGGTGAGGATTCTGGTTAGGGATAAGGATGAAGTTTAGTGTTAGGGTGAGGGCTTAGGGTTAGGGAATAGGGTTAGGGTTAAAGGTTACTCTTAGGTTTAACGGTTACACTATGGTTTAGGGTTGAGGTTTCGGTTAGGGTTAAGATGAGGGGTTAGGGTTTGGTACAGGGTTAGGGTTAAGTGTTAGGTTTAGGGTTGAAGATTAGGATTAGGGTTAGGATTAAAGGTTAGCGTGAGAGTTAACGCTTAGGGTTAAGGTTAAGAGTTAGGGTTTAGCGTTAGGGTTAGGGTTAGGGTTAGTTTTAGGGTTAGAGTTATGTGCTATGGTTTGTGTTAGAGGTTAGGGTTAGGTTTACTGGTCACGGTTAGGGTTAATTTTAGGGGGTAGCATTACGGTTAGGGTTAGGGTTAAGGGATAGGATTAGGGATAAGTTTTGGGCTTAGGGTTAGGGTTTAGTGTTAGGGTTAGCATTAAGGATTAGGGTTATGGTCATGGTTAAATGCTTGGGTGCGGGTAATGGTTAGGTTCAGGGTTAAGGTTCACGGATAGGGTTAGTGTTAAGGCTTACGGCTAGGTTTAGGGTTCAGGGTTAGTGTTAGCATTAGTGCTTAAGGTTAGGATTAGGCGGTAGTTTAGATTTAGGGTTAGATCTAGGCGTTAGGGTAAGGGCTAGCGTTAGGGTTAAGAGATAGGGTTAGGTTTAATGCTTAGGATTAGGGTTAGGGTTTGGGGTTAAAGTAAGTGTTAGGGGTTAGGTTTAAGGATCCAAGGTTAGGGTTATTTTTAGCTGTAGTGTTAGGGTTAGGGATAAGGGATCCCATTAGCATTAAGGGTGTTCCTTACTGTAGGGTTAAGGGTTAGGCTTAGAGTTAAAGGTTAAGGTTAGTGTCAGTGTTAAGATTTAGGGTGAGGGTTAACGGTTAGGGTAAAGCTTAAGCGTTAGGGTTGGGGATTAGTGATTAGGGTTTTTGGTTAGTGTTAGGGTTAGCGGTTAGGAGTTAGTGTTTTATGAAGGGGTATGGTTAGAATTAGGATTGGGGTTAGAGTTAGGGTGAGGTATAGGGGTTAGGTTTAGGGGTTAGTTTTAGGGTAAAAGGATAGGATTAGGGTTACGGGTTGGGCTTAGGTTTAGGGTTAAAGTTTACTGCTGGGGTTAGGGATAGGGTTCAGCGTTAGCTTTAGGGGTTCTGGTTAGGGTTAGGTGTTAGGTTAGTGTCAGGGTTAGGTCTAGTCGTGAGGGTAAGGTTTAGGGTTAGCTTTAAGAGCTAGGGTTAGGTTTAATGGTTAGGATTAGGATTAGGGTTAAGGGTTAGGGTAAGGCTTAGGGGTTAGGGTGAAGGGTTAGGGTCCAGGGTTAGGGTTTTTGTTAGGCAAAGCGTTGGGGTTAGAAGTAAGGGTTACTGTCAGTGTTAGGGTTGTAGGTAGGGTTACGGTTAGGGTTAGCGGTTTAGAATTAGGGTTAGGGATTAGGTGTCACAGTGATGACTAGGAGATAGGGTTAGAATTATGGGATGGGGTTGTTCTCAGGAAATGGGTTATGCATTAACGTTAGGATAAGAGGTTAAAGTTAGGCACACGGTGAGGTTTACGTGTTAAGGGGAGAAATAGGAACAGGGTTCGGTGTTATGTTGAGGGTTAGGGTTATCTGTTAAAGGTATTGTTTATGCTTAGCGCACGGGCCCTGTCTGCATTAGGCGGGCGGGGTGAGTTTAGGGGCCTGGGATTGTACCCGGGAACCCACTCTATCATACTCTGGGTATGGGCCCGTGGGTTTCATGCAGGACACAGTGGTAGAGCCTCCTTTCACGCATGGCATGGGAGGATTGCAGGCTTTCTAAACTCTAAGAAAGCAAGAAGTCTGAGAATTAGATTTAGGGTTAGGATTCTGGTTAGGGTTAAGGATGAAGTTTAGTGTTAGGGTGAGGGCTTAGGTTTAGGGAATAGGGTTAGGGTTAAAGGTTACTCTTAGGTTTAACGGTTACACTTTGTTTTAGGGTTGAGGTTTACGGTTAGGGTTAAGATGAGGGGTTAGGGTTTGGTACAGGGTTAGGGTTAAGTGTTAGGTTTAGGGTTGAAGATTAGGATTAGGGTTAGGATTAAAGGTTAGCGTGAGGGTTATTGCTTAGGGTTAAGGTTAAGAGTTAGGGTTTAGGGTTAGGGTTACGGTTAGATTTAGGGTTCGAGTTATGTGCTATGGTTTGTGTTAGAGGTTAGGGTTAGGTTTACTGGTCATGGTTATGGTTACGTTTAGGGGTTAGCATTAGGGTTAGGGTTAGGGTTAGGGTTATGGGATAGGATTAGGGTTAAGTGTTGGGCTTAGGGTTAGGGTTTAGTGTTAAGGTTAGCATTAAGGATTAGGGTTAGGGTCAGGGTTAAATGCTTGGGTGCGGGTAATGGTTAGGGTCAGGGTTAAGGTTCACGGATAGGGTTAGTGTTAAGGGTTACGGGTAGGTTTAGGGTTCAGGGTTAGTGTTAGCATTAGGGCTTAAGGTTAGGATTAGGCGGTAGGTTAGATTTAGGGTTAGATCTAGGCGTTAGGGTAAGGGCTAGCGTTAGGGTTAAGAGATAGGGTTAGGTTTAATGCTTAGGATTAGGGTTAGGGTTTGGGGTTAAAGTAAGTGTTAGGGGTTAGGTTTAAGGATCCAAGGTTAGGGTTATTTTAAGCTGTCGTGTTAGGGTTACGGATAAGGGATCCCATTAGCATTAAGGGTCTTCCTCACTGTACGGTTAAGGGTTAGGCTTAGACTTAAAGGTTAATGTTAGGGGCAGGGTTAAGATTTAGGGTGAGGGTTAACGGTTAGGGTAAAGGTTAAGCATTATGGTTAGGGATTAGTGATTATGGTTTTTGGTTAGTGTTTAGGGTTAGCGGTTAGGAGTTATTGTTTTATGAAGGGGTATGGTTAGAATTAGGATTGGGGTTAGAGTTAGGGTGAGGTATAGGGGTTAGGTTTAGGGGTTAGTTTTAGGGTAAAAGGATAGGATTAGGGTTACGGGTTGGGCTTAGGTTTAGGGTTAAAGTTTACTGCTGGGGTTAGGGATAGGTTTCAGGGTTAGCTTTAGGGGTTCTGGTTAGGGTTAGGTGTTAGGTTAGTGTCAGGGTTAGGTCTAGTCGTGAGGGTAAGGTTTAGGGTTAGCTTTAAGAGCTAGGGTTAGGTTTAATGGTTAGGATTAGGATTAGGGTTAAGGGTTAGGGTAAGGCTTAGGGGTTAGGGTGAAGGGTTAGGGTCCAGGGTTAGGGTTTTTGTTAGGCATAGCGTTGAGGTTACAAGTAAGGGTTACTGTCAGTGTTAGGGTTGTAGGTAGGGTTACGGTTAGGGTTAGCGGTTTAGAATTAGGGTTAGGGATTAGGTGTCACAGTGATGACTAGGAGATAGGGTTAGAATTATGGGATGGGGTTGTTCTCAGGAAATGGGTTATGCATTAAGGTTAGGATAAGAGGTTAAAGTTAGGCACACGGTGAGGTTTACGTGTTAAGGGGAGAAATAGGAAAAGGGTTCGGTGTTATGTTCAGGGTTAGGGTTATCTGTTAAAGGTATTGTTTATGCTTAGCGCACGGGCCCTGTCTGCACTAGGCGGGCGGGGGGAGTTTAGGGGGCTGGGATTGTACCCGGGAACCCACTCTTTCATACTGTAGGTATGGGCCCGTGGGTTTCATGCAGGACACAGTGGTAGAGCCTCCTTTCACGCATGGCATGGGAGGATTGCAGGCTTTCTAAACTCTAAGAAAGCAAGAAGTTTGAGAATTAGATTTAGGATGAGGATTTTGGTTAGGGATAAGGATGAAGTTTAGTGTTAGGGTGAGGGCTTAGGGTTAGGGAATAGGGTTAGGGTTAAAGGTTACTCTTAGGTTTAACGGTTACACTTTGGTTTAGGGTTGAGGTTTACGGTTAGGGTTAAGATGAGGGGTTAGGGTTTGGTACAGGGTTACGGTTAAGTGTTAGGTTTAGGGTTGAAGATTAGGATTAGGGTTAGGATTAAAGGTTAGCGTGAGAGTTAACGCTTAGGGTTAAGGTTAAGAGTTAGGGTTTAGGGTTAGGGTTAGGGTTAGATTTAGGGTTCGAGTTATGTGCTATGGTTTGTGTTAGAGGTTAGGGTTAGGTTTACTGGTCATGGTTAGGGTTACGTTTAGGGGTTAGCATTAGGGTTAGGGTTAGGGTTAGGGTTAAGGGACAGGATTAGGGATAAGTTTTGGGCTTAGGGTTAGGGTTTAGTGTTAGGGTTAGCATTAAGGATTAGGGTTATGGTCATGGTTAAATGCTTGGGTGCGGGTAATGGTTATGTTCAGGGTTAAGGTTCACGGATAGGGTTAGTGTTAAGGCTTACGGCTAGGTTTAGGGTTCAGGGTTAGTGTTAGCATTAGTGCTTAAGTTTAGGATTAGGCGGTAGGTTAGATTTAGGGTTAGATCTAGGCTTTAGGGTAAGGGCTAGCATTAGGGTTAAGAGATAGGGTTAGGTTTAATGCTTAGGATTAGCGTTAGGGTTTGGGGTTAAAGTAAGTGTTAGGGGTTAGGTTTAAGGATCCAAGGTTAGGGTTATTTTTAGCTGTACTGTTAGGGTTAGGGATAAGGGATCCCATTAGCATTAAGGGTGTTCCTTACTGTAGGGTTAAGGGTTAGGCTTAGAGTTAAAGGTTAAGGTTAGTGTCAGTGTTAAGATTTAGGGTGAGGGTTAACGGTTAGGGTAAAGCTTAAGCGTTAGGGTTGGGGATTAGTGATTAGGGTTTTTGGTTAGTGTTAGGGTTAGTGGTTAGGAGTTAGTGTTTTATGAAGGGGTATGGTTAGAATTAGGATTGGGGTTAGAGTTAGGGTGAGGTATAGGGGTTAGGTTTAGGGGTTAGTTTTAGGGTAAAAGGATAGGATTAGGGTTACGGGTTGGGCTTAGGTTTAGGGTTAAAGTTTACTGCTGGGGTTAGGGATAGGGTTCAGCGTTAGCTTTAGGGGTTCTGGTTAGGGTTAGGTGTTAGGTTAGTGTCAGGGTTAGGTCTAGTCGTGAGGGTAAGGTTTAGGGTTAGCTTTAAGAGCTAGGGTTAGGTTTAATGGTTAGGATTAGGATTAGGGTTAAGGGTTAGGGTAAGGCTTAGGGGTTAGGGTGAAGGGTTAGGGTCCAGGGTTAGGGTTTTTGTTAGGCAAAGCGTTGGGGTTAGAAGTAAGGGTTACTGTCAGTGTTAGGGTTGTAGGTAGGGTTACGGTTAGGGTTAGCGGTTTAGAATTAGGGTTAGGGATTAGGTGTCACAGTGATGACTAGGAGATAGGGTTAGAATTATGGGATAGGGGTTGTTCTCAGGAAATGGGTTATGCATTAACGTTAGGATAAGAGGTTAAAGTTAGGCACACGGTGAGGTTTACGTGTTAAGGGGAGAAATAGGAACAGGGTTCGGTGTTATCTTGAGGGTTAGGGTTATCTGTTAAAGGTATTGTTTATGCTTAGCGCACGGGCCCTGTCTGCATTAGGCGGGCGGGGTGAGTTTAGGGGGCTGGGATTGTACCCGGGAACCCACTCTATCATACTCTGGGTATGGGCCCGTGGGTTTCATGCAGGACACAGTGGTAGAGCCTCCTTTCACCCATGGCATGGGAGGATTGCAGGCTTTCTAAATTCTAAGAGAGCAAGAAGTCTGAGAATTACATTTAGGGTTAGGATTCTGGTTAGGGTTAAGGATGAAGTTTAGTGTTAGGGTGAGGGCTTAGGGTTAGGGATTAGGGTTAGGGTTAAAGGTTACTCTTAGGTTTAACGGTTACACTTTGGTTTAGGGTTGAGGTTTACGATTAGGGTTAAGATGAGGGGTTAGGGTTTGGTACAGGGTTAGGGTTAAGTGTTAGGTTTAGGGTTGAAGATTAGGATTAGGGTTAGGATTAAAGGTTAGCATGAGAGTTAACGCTTAGGGTTAAGGTTAAGAGTTAAGGTTTAGCGTTAGGGTTAGGGTTAGGGTTAGTTTTAGGGTTAGAGTTATGTGCTATGGTTTGTGTTAGAGGTTAGGGTTAGGTTTACTGGTCACGGTTAGGGTTACGTTTAGGGGGTAGCATTACGGTTAGGGTTAGGGTTAAGGGATAGGATTAGGGATAAGTTTTGGGCTTAGGGTTAGGGTTTAGTGTTAGGGTTAGCATTAAGGATTAGGGGTAGGGTCAGGGTTAAATGCTTGGGTTTGGGTAATGGTTAGGGTCAGGGTTAAGGTTCACGGATAGGGTTAGTGTTAAGGCTTACGGCTAGGTTTAGGGTTCAGGGTTAGTGTTAGCATTAGTGCTTAAGGTTAGGATTAGGCGGTAGGTTAGATTTAGGATTAGATCTAGGCGTTAGGGTAAGGGCTAGCGTTAGGCTTAAGAGATAGGTTTAGGTTTAATGCTTAGGATTAGGGTTAGGGTTTGGGTTTAAAGTAAGTGTTAGGGGTTAGGTTTAAGGATCCAAGGTTAGGGTTATTTTTAGCTGTAGTGTTAGGGTTAGGGATAAGGGATCCCATTAGCATTAAGGGTCTTCCTTACTGTAGGGTTAAGGGTTAGGCTTAGAGTTAAAGTTTAAGGTTAGTGTCAGTGTTAAGATTTAGGGTGAGGGTTAACGGTTAGGGTAAAGCTTAAGCGTTAGGGTTAGGGATTAGTGATTAGGGTTTTTGGTTAGTGTTAGGGTTAGCGGTTAGGAGTGAGTGTTTTATGAAGGGGTATGGTTAGAATTAGGATTGGGGTTAGAGTTAGGGTGAGGTATAGGGGTTAGGTTTAGGGGTTAGTTTTAGGGTAAAAGGATAGGATTAGGGTTACGGGTTGGGCTTAGGTTTAGGGTTAAAGTTTACTGCTAGGGTTAGGGATAGGGTTCAGGGTTAGCTTTAGGGGTTCTGGTTAGGGTTAGGTGTTAGGTTAGTGTCAGGGTTAGGTCTAGTCGTGAGGGTAAGGTTTAGGGTTAGCTTTAAGAGCTAGGGTTAGGTTTAATGGTTAGGATTAGGATTAGGGTTAAGGGTTAGGGTAAGGCTTAGGGGTTAGGGTGAAGGGTTAGTGTCAAAGGTTAGGGTTTTTGTTAGGCATAGTGTTTAGGTGAGAAGTAAGGGTTACTGTCAGTGTTAGGTTTGTAGGTAGGGTTACGGTTAGGGTTAGCGGTTTAGAATTAGGGTTAGGGATTAGGTGTCACAGTGATGACTAGGAGATAGGGTTAGCATTATGGGATGGGGTTGTTCTCAGGAAATGGGTTATGCATTAACGTTAGGATAAGAGGTTAAAGTTAGGCGCACGGTGAGGTTTACGTGTTAAGGGGAGAAATAGGAACAGGGTTCGGTGTTATGTTGAGGGTTAGGGTTATCTGTTAAAGGTATTGTTTATGCTTAGCACACGGGCCCTGTCTGCATTAGGCGGGCGGGGGGAGTTTAGGGGGCTGGGATTGTACCCGGGAACCCACTCTATCATACTCTGGGTATGGGCCCGTGGGTTTCATGCAGGACACAGTGGTAGAGCCTCCTTTCACGCATGGCATGGGAGGATTGCAGGCTTTCTAAACTCTAAGAAAGCAAGAAGTCTGAGAATTAGATTTAGAGTTAGGCTTCTGGTTAGGGATAAGGATCAAGTTTAGTGTTACGGTGAAGGCTTAGGGTTAGGGAGTAGGGTTAGGGTTAAAGATTACTCTTAGGTTTAACGGTTACACTTTTGTTTATGGTTGAGGTTTACGGTTAGGGTTAAGATGAGGGGTTAGGGTTTGGTACAGGGTTAGGGTTAAGTGTTGGGTTTAGGGTTCAGGATTAGGATTAGGGTTAGGATTAAAGGTTAGTGTGAGAGTTAACGCTTAGGGTTAAGGTTAAGAGTTAGGGTTTAGGTTTAGGGTTAGTGTTAGTTTTAGGGTTAGAGTTATGTTCTATGGTTTGTGTTAGAGGTTAGGGTTAGGTTTACTGGTCATGGTTAGGGTTACGTTTAAGGGTTAGCATTAGGCTTAGGGTTAGGGTTAGGGTTAAGGGATAGGATTAGGGTTAAGTGTTGGGCTTAGGGTTAGGGTTTAGTGTTAGGGTTATCATTAAGGATTAGGGTTAGGGTCAGGGTTAAATGCTTGGGTGCGGGTAATGGTTAGGGTCAGGGTTAAGGTTCACGGATAGGGTTAGTGTTAAGGGTTACGGGTAGGTTTAGGGTTCAGGGTTAGTGTTAGCATTAGGGCTTAAGGTTAGGATTAGGCGGTAGGTTAGATTTAGGGTTAGATCTAGGCGTTAGGGTAAGGGCTAGCGTTAGGGTTAAGAGATAGGGTTAGGTTTAATGCTTAGGATCAGGGTTAGGGTTTGGGGTTAAAGTAAGTGTTAGGGGTTAGGTTTAAGGATCCAAGGTTAGGGTTATTTTTAGCTGTAGTGTTAGGGTTAGGGATAAGGGATCCCATTAGCATTAAGGGTCTTCCTTACTGTAGGGTTAAGTGTTAGGCTTAGAGTTAAAGGTTAAGGTTAGGGTCAGGGTTAAGATTTAGGGTGAGGGTTAACGGTTAGGGTAAAGGTTAAGCGTTAGGGTTAGGGATTAGTGATTAGGGTTTTTGGTTAGTGTTAGGGTTAGCGGTTAGGAGTTAGTGTTTTATGAAAGGGTATGGTTAGAATTAGGATTGGGGTTAGAGTTAGGGTGAGGTATAGGTGTTACGTTTAGGGGTTAGTTTTAGGGTAAAAGGATAGGATTTGGGTTACGGGTTGGGCTTAGGTTTAGGGTTAAAGTTTACTGCTAGGGTTAGGGATAGGGTTCAGGGTTAGCTTTAGGGGTTCTGGTTAGGGTTAGGTGTTAGGTTAGTGTCAGGGTTAGGTCTAGTCGTGAGGGTAAGGTTTAGGGATAGCTTTGAGAGCTAGGGTTAGGTTTAATGGTTAGGATTAGGATTAGGGTTAAGGGTTAGGGTAAGGCTTAGGGGTTAGGGTGAAGGGTTAGGGTCAAGGGTTAGGGTTTTTGTTAGGCATAGCGTTGGGGTTAGAAGTAAGGGTTACTGTCAGTGTTAGGGTTGTAGGTAGGGTTACGGTTAGGGTTAGCGGTTTAGAATTAGGGTTAGGGATTAGGTGTCACAGTGATGACTAGGAGATAGGGTTACAATTATGGGATAGGGGTTGTTCTCAGGAAATGGGTTATGCATTAACGTTAGGATAAGAGGTTAAAGTTAGGCGCACGGTGAGGTTTACGTGTTAAGGGGAGAAATTGGAACAGGGTTGGGTGTTATGTTCAGGGTTAGGGTTATCTGTTAAAGGTGTTGTTTATGCTTAGCACACGGGCCCTGTCTGCATTAGGCGGGCGGGGGGAGTTTAGGGGGCTGGGATTGTACCCGGGAACCCACTCTATCATACTCTGGGTATGGGCCCGTGGGTTTCATGCAGGACAGAGTGGTAGAGCCTCCTTTCACGCATGGCATGGGAGGATTGCAGGCTTTCTAAACTCTAAGAAAGCAAGAAGTCTGAGAATTAGATTTAGGGTTAGGATTATGGTTAGCGTTAAGGATGAAGTTTAGTGTTAGGGTGAGGGCTTAGGGTTAGGGAATAGGGTTAGGGTTAAAGGTTACTCTTAGGTTTAACGGTTACACTTTGGTTTAGGGTTGAGGTTTACGGTTAGGGTTAAGATGAGGCGTTAGGGTTTGGTACAGGGTTAGGGTTAAGTGTTAGGTTTAGGGTTGAAGATTAGGATTAGGGTTAGGATTAAAGGTTAGCGTGAGAATTAACGCTTAGGGTTAAGGTTAAGAGTTAGGTTTTAGGTTTTGGATTAGGGTTAGGGTTAGTTTTAGGGATATAGTTATGTGCTATGGTTTGTGTTAGAGGTTAGGGTTAGGTTTACTGGTCACGGTTAGGGTTACGTTTAGGGGGTAGCATTAGGGTTAGGGTTAGGGTTAAGGGATAGGATTAGGGATAAGTGTTGGGCTTAGGGTTAGGGTTTAGTGTTAGGGTTAGCATTAAGGATTAGGTTTAGGGTCAGGGTTAAATGCTTGGGTGCGGGTAATGGTTAGGGTCATGGTTTAGGTTCACGGATAGGGTTAGTGTTAAGGGTTACGGGTAGATTTCGGGTTCAAGGTTAGTGTTAGCATTAGTACTTAAGGTTAGGATTAGGCGGTAGGTTAGATTTAGGGTTAGATCTAGGCGTTAGGGTAAGGGCTAGCGTTAGGGTTAAGAGATAGGGTTAGGTTTAATGCTTAGGATTAGGGTTAGGGTTTGGGTTTAAAGTAAGTGTTAGGGGTTAGGTTTAAGGATCCAAGGTTAGGGTTATTTTTAGCTGTAGTGTTAGGGTTAGGGATAAGGGATCCCATTAGCATTAAGGGTCTTCCTTACTGTAGGGTTAAGGGTTAGGCTTAGAGTTAAAGGTTAAGGTTAGGGTCAGTGTTAAGATTTAGGGTGAGGGTTAATGGTTAGGGTAAAGGTTAAGCGTTAGGGTTAGGGATTAGTGATTAGGGTTTTTGGTTAGTGTTAGGGTTAGCGGTTAGGAGTTAGTGTTTTATGAAGGGGTATGGTTAGAATTAGGATTGGGGTTAGAGTTAGGGTGAGGTGTAGGGGTTAGGTTTAGGGGTTAGTTTTAGGGTAAAAGGATAGGATTAGGGTTACGGGTTGGGCTTAGGTTTAGGGTTAAAGTTTACTGCTGGGGTTAGCGATAGGGTTCAGGGTTAGCTTTAGGGGTTCTGGTTAGGGTTAGGTGTTAGGTTAGTGTCAGGGTTAGGTCTAGTCGTGAGGGTAAGGTTTAGGGTTAACTTTAAGAGCTAGGGTTAGGTTTAATGGTTAGGATTAGGATTAGGGTTAAGGGTTAGGGTAAGGCTTAGGGGTTAGGGTGAAGGGTTAGGGTCAAGGGTTAGGGTTTTTTTTAGGCATAGCGTTGGGGTTAGAAGTAAGGGTTACTGTCAGTGTTAGGGTTGTAGGTCGGGTTACGGTTAGGGTTAGCGGTTTAGAATGAGGGTTACGAATTAGGTGTCACAGTGATGACTAGGAGATAGGGTTAGATTTATGGGATAGGGGTTGTTCTCAGAAAAAGGGTTATGCATTAACGTTAGGATAAGAGGTTAAAGTTAGGTGCACGGTGAGGTTTACGTGTTAAGGGGAGAAATAGGAACAGGGTTGGGTGTTATGTTCAGGGTTAGGGTTATCTGTTAAAGGTATTGTTTATGCTTAGCGCACAGGCTCTGTCTGCATTAGGCGGGCGGGGGTAGTTTAGGGGGTTGGGATTGTACCCGGGAACCCACTCTATCATACTCTGGGTATGGGCCCGTGGGTTTCATGCAGGACACAGTGGTAGAGCCTCCTTTCACGCATGGCATGGGAGGATTGCAGGCTTTCTAAACTCTAAGAAAGCAAGAAGTCTGAGAATTAGATTTAGGGTTAGGATTATGGTTAGGGTTAAGGATGAAGTTTAGTGTTAGGGTGAGGGCTTAGGGTTAGGGAATAGGGTTCGGGTTAAAGGTTACTCTTACGTTTAACGGTTACACTTTGGTTTAGGGTTGAGGTTTACGGTTAGGGTTAAGATGAGGCGATAGGGTTTGGTACAGGGTTAGGGTTAAGTGTTAGGTTTAGGGTTGAAGATTAGGATTAGGGTTAGGTTTAAAGGTTAGCGTGAGAGTTAACGCTTAGTGTTAAGGTTAAGAGTTAGTGTTTAGGCTTAGGGTTAAGGTTAGGGTTAGTTTTAGGGTTAGAGTTATGTGCTATGTTTTGTGTTAGAGGTTAGGGTTAGGTTTACTGGTCACGGTTAGGGTTAAGTTTAGGGGTTAGCATTAGGGTTAGGGTTAGGGTTAAGGGATAGGATTAGGGTTAAGTGTTGGGCTTAGGGTTAGGGTTAAGTGTTAGGTTTATCATTAAGGTTTAGGGTTAGGGTCAGGGTAAAATGCTTGGGTGCGGGTAATGGTTAGGGTCAGGGTTAAAGTTCACGGATAGGGTTAGTGTTAAGGGTTACGGGTAGGTTTAGGATTCAGGGTTAGTGTTAGCATTAGGGCTTAAGGTTAGGATTAGGCGGTAGGTTAGATTTAGGGTTAGATCTAGGCGTTAGGGTAAGGGCTAGCATTAGGGTTAAGAGATAGGGTTAGGTTTAATGCTTAGGATTAGGGTTAGGGTTTGGGGTTAAAGTAAGTGTTAGGGGTTAGGTTTAAGGATCAAAGGTTAGGGTTATTTTTAGCTGTAGAGTTAGGGTTAGGGATACGGGATCCCATTAGCATTAAGGGTCTTCCTTACTGTAGGGTTAAGGGTTAGGCTTAGAGTTAAAGGTTAAGGTTAGGGTCAGGGTTAAGATTTAGGGTGAGGGTTAACGGTTAGGGTAAAGGTTAAGCGTTAGGGTTAGGGATTAGTGATTATGGTTTTTGGTTAGTGTTAGGGTTAGCGGTTAGGAGTTATTGTTTTATGAAGGGGTATGGTTAGAATTAGGATTGGGGTTAGAGTTAGGGTGAGGTATAGGGGTTAGGTTTAGGGGTTAGTTTTAGGGTAAAAGGATAGGATTAGGGTTACGGGTTGGGCTTAGGTTTAGGGTTAAAGTTTACTGCTAGGGTTAGGGATAGGGTTCAGGGTTAGCTTTAGGGGTTCTGGTTAGGGTTAGGTGTTAGGTTAGTGTCAGGGTTAGGTCTAGTCGTGAGGGTAAGGTTTAGGGTTAGCTTTAAGAGCTAGGGTTAGGTTTAATGGTTAGGATTAGGATTAGGGTTAAGAGTTAGGGTAAGGCTTAGGGGTTAGGGTGAAGGGTTAGGGTCCAGAGTTAGGGTTTTTGTTAGGCATAGCGTTGAGGTTAGAAGGAAGGGTTACTGTAAGTGTTAGCGTTGTAGGTAGGGTTACGGTTAGGGTTAGCGGTTTAGAATTAGGGTTAGGGATTAGGTGTCACAGTGATGACTAGGAGATAGGGTTAGAATTATGGGATGGGGTTCTTCTCAGGAAATGGGTTATGCATTAACGTTAGGATAAGAGGTTAAAGTTAGGCGCACGGTGAGGTTTACGTGTTAAGGGGAGAAATAGGAACAGGGTTGGGTGTTATGTTCAGGGTTAGGGTTATCTGTTAAAGGTATTGTTTATGCTTAGCGCACGGGCCCTGTCTGCATTAGGCGGGCGGGGGGAGTTTAGGGGGCTGGGATTGTACCCGGGAACCCACTCTATCATAATCTGGGTATGGGCCCGTGGGTTTCATGCAGGACACAGTGGTAGAGCCTCCTTTCACGCATGACATGGGAGGATGGCAAGCTTTCTAAACTCTAAGGAAGCAAGAAGTCTGAGAATTAGATTTAGGGTTAGGATTCTGGTTAGGGTTAAGGATGAAGTTTAGTGTTAGGTTGAGGGCTTAGGGTTAGGGAATAGTGTTAGGGTTAAAGGTTACTCTTAGGATTAACGGTTACACTTTGGTTTAGGGTTGAGGTTTACGGTTAGGGTTAAAGATGAGGGGTTAGGGTTTGGTACAGGGTTAGGGTTAATTGTTGGGTTTAGGGTTGAAGATTAGGATTAGGGTTAGGATTAAAGTTTAGCGTGAGAGTTAACGCTTAGGGTTAAGGTTAAGAGTTAGGGTTTAAGGTTAGTGTTAGGGTTAGATTTAGGGTTCGAGTTATGTGCTATGATTTGTTTTAGAGGTTAGGGTTAGGTTTACTGATCATGGTTAGGGTTACGTTTAGGGGTTAGCATTAGGGTTAGGGTTAGGGTTAGGGTTAAGGGATAGGATTAGGGTTAACTGTTGGGCTTAGGGTTAGGGTTTAGTGTTAAAGTTAGCATTAAGGATTAGGGTTAGGGTCAGGGTTAAATGCTTGGGTGCGGGTAATGGTTAGGGTCAGGGTTAAGGTTCACGGATAGGGTTAGTGTTAAGGGTTACGGGTAGGTTTAGGGTTCAGAGTTAGTGTTAGCATTAGGGCTTAAGGTTAGGATTAGGCGGTAGGTTAGATTTAGGGTTAGATCTAGGCGTTAGGGTAAGGGCTAGCGTTAGGGTTAAGAGATAGGGTTAGGTTTAATGCTTAGGATTAGGGTTAGGGTTTGGGGTTAAAGTAAGTGTTAGGGGTTAGGTTTAAGGATCCAAGGTTAGGGTTATTTTTAGCTGTAGTGTTAGGGTTAGGGATAAGGGATCCCATTAGCATTAAGGGTCTTCCTTACTGTAGGGTTAAGGGTTAGGCTTAGAGTTAAAGGTTAAGGTTAGGGTCAGGGTTAAGATTTAGGGTGAGGGTTAACGGTCAGGGTAAAGGTTAAGCGTTAGGGTTAGGGATTAGTGATTAGGGTTTTTGGTTAGTGTTAGGGTTAGCGGTTAGGAGTTAGTGTTTTATGAAGGGGTATGGTTAGAATTAGGACTGGGGTTAGAGTTAGGGTGAGGTATAGGGGTTAGGTTTAGGGGTTAGTTTTAGGGTAAAAGGATAGGATTAGGGTTACGGGTTGGGCTTAGGTTTAGGGTTAAAGTTTACTGCTGGGGTTAGGGATAGGGTTCAGGGTTAGCTTTAGGGGTTCTGGTTAGGGTTAAGTGTTAGGTTAGTGTCAGGGTTAGGTCTAGTCGTGAGGGTAAGGTTTAGGGTTAGCTTTAAGAGCTAGGGTTAGGTTTAATGGTTAGGATTAGGATTAGGGTTAAGGGTTAGGGTAAGGCTTAGGGGTTAGGGTGAAGGGATAGGGTCCAGGGTTAGGGTTTTTGTTAGGCATAGCGTTGAGGTTAGAAGTAAGGGTTATTGTCAGTGTTAGGGTTGTAGGTAGGGTTACGGTTAGGGTTAGCGGTTTAGAATTAGGGTTAGGGATTAGGTGTCACAGTGATGACTAGGAGATAGGGTTAGAATTATGGGATGGGGTTGTTCTCAGGAAATGGGTTATGCATTAACGTTAGGATAAGAGGTTAAAGTTAGGCGCACGGTGAGGTTTACGTGTTAAGGGGAGAAATAGGAACAGGGTTCGGTGTTATGTTCAGGGTTACGGTTATCTGTTAAAGGTATTGTTTATGCTTAGCACACGGGCCCTGTCTGCATTAGGCGGGCGGGGTGAGTTTAGGGGGCTGGGATTGTACCCGGGAACCCACTCTATCATACTCTGGGTATGGGCCCGTGGGTTTCATGCAGGACACAGTGGTAGAGCCTCCTTTCACGCATGGCATGGGAGGATTGCAGGCTTTCTAAACTCTAAGAAAGCAAGAAGTCTGAGAATTAGATTTAGGGTTAGGATTCTGGTTAGGGTTAAGGATGAAGTTTAGTGTTAGGGTGAGGGCTTAGGGTTAGGGAATAGGGTTAGGATTAAAGGTTACTCTTAGGTTTAACGGTTACACTTTGGTTTAGGGTTGAGGTTTACGGTTAGGGTTAAGATGAGGGGTTAGGGTTTGGTACAGGGTTAGGGTTAAGTGTTGGGTTTAGGGTTGAAGATTAGCATTAGGGTTAGGATTAAAGGTTAGTGTGAGAGTTAACGCTTAGGGTTAAGGTTAAGAGTTAGGGTTTAGGGTTAGGGTTAGGGTTAGATTTTGGGTTAGAGTTATGTGCTATGGTTTGTGTTAGAGGTTAGGGTTAGGTTTACTGGTCATGGTTATGGTTACGTTTAGGGGTTACCATTAGGGTTAGGGTTAGGGTTAGGGTTAAGGGATAGGATTAGGGTTAAGTGTTGGGCTTAGGGTTAGGGTTTAGTGTTAAGGTTAGCATTAAGGATTAGGGTTAGGGTCAGGGTTAAATGCTTAGGTGCGGGTAATGGTTAGGGTCAGGGTTTAGGTTCACGGATAGGGTTAGTGTTAAGGGTTACGGGTAGGTTTAGGGTCCAGGGTTAGTGTTAGCATTAGTGCTTAAGGTTAGGATTAGGCGGTAGGTTAGATTTAGGGTTAGATCTAGGCGTTAGGGTAAGGGCTAGCGTTAGGGTTAAGAGATAGGGTTAGGTTTAATGCTTAGGATTAGGGTTAGGGTTTGGGGTTTAAAGTAAGTGTTAGGGGTTAGGTTTAAGGATCAAAGGTTAGGGTTATTTTTAGCTGTAGTGTTAGGGTTAGGGATAAGGGATCCCATTAGCATTAAGGGTCTTCCTTACTGTAGGGTTAAGGGTTAGGCTT
>NW_027182846.1:980000-992500 GCF_041146395.1 Eulemur rufifrons
CAGGGATAAGGTTCATGGATAGGGTTACTGTTAAGGGTTACGGGTAGGTTTAGGGTTCAGGGTTAGAGTTAGCATTAGGGCTTAAGGTTAGGATTAGGTGGTAGGTTAGATTTAGGGTTAGATCTAGGCGTTAGGGTAAGGGCTAGCGTTAGGGTTAAGAGATAGGGTTAGGTTTAATGCTTAGGATCAGGGTTAGGGTTTGGGGTTAAAGTAAGTGTTAGGGGTTAGGTTTAAGGATCCAAGGTTTGGGTTATTTTTAGCTGTAGTGTTAGGGTTACGGATAAGGTATCCCATTAGCATTAAGGGTCTTCCTTACTGTAGGGTTAAGGGTTAGGCTTAGAGTTAAAGGTTAAGGTTAGGGTCAGGGTTAAGATTTAGTTTTAGAGTTAACGGTTAGGGTAAAGGTTAAGCATTAGGGTTAGGGATTAGTGATTAGGGTTTTTGGTTAGTGTTAAGGTTAGCGGTTAGGAGTTAGTGTTTTATGAAGGGGTATGGTTAGAATTAGGATTGGGGTTAGAGTTAGGGTGAGGTATAGGGGTTAAGTTTAGGGGTTAGTTTTAGGGTAAAATGATACGATTAGGGTTACGGGTTGGGCTTAGGTTTATGGTTAAAGTTTACTGCTTGGGTTAGGGATAAGGTTCAGGGTTACCTTTAGGGGTTCTGGTTAGGGTTAGGGGTTAGGTTAGTGTCAGGATTCGTTATACTCATGAGGGTAAGGTTTAGGGTTAGCTTTAAGAGCTAGGGTTAGGTTTAATGGTTAGGATTAGGATTAGGGTTAAGCGTTAGGGTAAGGCTTAGGGGTTAGGGTGAAGGGTTAGGGTCAAGGGTTAGGGTTTTTGTTAGGCATAGCGTTGGGGTTAGAAGTAAGGGTTACTGTCAGTGTGAGGGTTGTAGGTAGGGTTACGGTTAGGGTTAGCGGTTTAGAATTAGGGTTAGGGATTAGGTGTCACAGTGATGACTAGGAGATAGGGTTAGAATTATGGGATAGGGGTTGTTCTCAGGAAATGGGTTATGCATTAACGTTAGCATAAGAGGTTAAAGTTAGGCGCACGGTGAGGTTTACATGTTAAGGAGAGAAATAGGAACAGGGTTGGGTGTTATGTTCAGGGTTAGGGTTATCTGTTAAAGGTATTGTTTAGGCTGAGTGCACGGGCTCTGTCTGCATTAGGCGGGCGGGGGGAGTTTAGGGGGCTGGGGTTGTACCCGGGAACCCACTCTATCATACTCTGGGTATGGGCCCGTGGGTTTCATGCAGGACACAGTGGTAGAGCCTCCTTTCACGTATGGCATGGGAGGATTGCAGGCTTTCTAAACTCTAAGAAAGCAAGAAGTCTGAGAATAAGATTTAGGGTTAGGATTATGGTTAGGGTTAAGGATGAAGTTTAGTGTTAGGGTGAGGGCTTAGGGTTAGGACTTAGCGTTAGGGTTAAAGGTTACTCTTAGGTTTAACGGTTACACTTTGGCTTAGGGTTGAGGTTTACGGTTAGGGTTAAGATGAGGGGTTAGGGTTTGGTACAGGGTTAGGGTTAAGTGTTAGGTTTAGGGTTGAAGATTAGGATTAGGGTTAGGATTAAAGGTTAGGGTGAGAGTTAAGGCTTAGGGTTAAGGTTAAGAGTTAGGGTTTAGGGTTAGGGTTAGGGTTAGGGTTAGTTTTAGGGTTAGAATTATGTGCTATGGTTTGTGTTAGAGGTTAGGGTTAGGTTTACTGGTCACGGTTAGGGTTACATTTAGGGGTTAGCATTACGGTTAGGGTTAGGGTTAGGGTTAAGGGATAGGATTAGTGTTAAGTGTTGGAATTAGGGTTAGGGATTAGTATTAGGGTTAGCATTAAGGATTAGGGTTAGGGTCAGGGTTAAATGATTGGGTGCGGGTAATAGTTAGGGTCAGGGTTAAGGTTCACGCATAGGGTTAGTGTAAAGGGTTACGGGTAGGTTTAGGGTTAAGGGTTAGAGTTAGCATTAGGGCTTAAGGTTAGGATTCGGCGGTAGGTTAGATTTAGGGTTAGATCTAGGCGTTAGGGTAAGGGCTAGCGTTAGGGTTAAGAGATAGGGTTAGGTTTAATGCTTACGATTAGGCTTAGGGTTGGGGTTAAAGTAAGTGTTAGGGGTTAGGTTTAAGGATCAAAGGTTAGGGTTATTTTTAGCTGTAGTGTTAGGGTTAGGGATAAGGGATCCCATTAGCATTAAGGATCTTCTTTACTGTTGGGTTAAGGGTAAGGCTTAGAGTTGAAGGTTAAGGTTACGGTCAGTGTTAAGATTTAGGGTGAGGGTTAACGGTTAGGGTAAAGGTTAAGCGTTAGGGCTAGGGATTAGTGATTAGGGTTTTTGGTTAGTGTTAGGGTAAGTGGTTAGTAGTTATTGTTTTATGAAGGGGTATGGTTAGAATTAGGATTGGGGTTAGAGTTAGGGTGAGGTATAGGGGTTAGGTTTAAGGGTTAGGTTTAGGGTAAAAGGATTGGATTATGGTTACGGGTTGGGCTTAGGTTTAGGGTTAAAGTTTACTGCTAGGGTTAGGGATAGGGTTCAGGGTTAGCTTTAGGGGTTCTGGTTAGGGTTAGGTGTTAGGTTAGTGTCAGAGTTAGGTATAGTCGTGAGGGTAAGGTTTAGGGTTAGCTTTAAGAGCTAGGGTTAGGTTTAATGGTTAGGATTAGGATTAGGGTTAAGGGTTAGGGTAAGGCTTAGGGGTTAGGGTGAAGGGTTAGGGTCAAGGGTTAGGGTTTTTGTTAGGCATAGCGTTGGGGTTAGAAGTAAGGGTTACTGTCAGTGTTAGGGTTGTAGGTAGGGTTACGGTTAGGGTTAGCGGTTTAGAATTAGGGTTAGGGATTAGGTGTCACAGTGATGACTAGGAGATAGGGTTAGAATTATGGGATAGGGGTTGTTCTCAGGAAATGGGTTATGCATTAACGTTAGGATAAGAGGTTAAAGTTAGGCGCACGGTGAGGTTTACGTGTTAAGGGGAGAAATAGGAACAGGGTTGGGTGTTATGTTCAGGGTTAGGGTTATCTGTTAAAGGTATTGTTTATGCTTAGCGCACGGGCCCTGTCTGCATTAGGCGGGCGGGGGGAGTTTAGGGGGCTGGGATTGTACCCGGGAACCCACTCTGTCATACTCTGGGTATGGGCCCATGGGTTTCATGCAGGACACAGTGGTAGAGCCTCCTTTCACGCATGGCATGGGAGGATTGCAGACTTTCTAAACTCTAAGAAAGCAAGAAGTCTGAGAATGAGATTTAGGGTTAGGATTCTGGTTAGGGTTAAGGATGAAGTTTAGTGTTAGGGTGAGGGCTTAGGGTTAGGGATTAGGTTTAGGGTTAAAGGTTACTCTTAGTTTTAACGGTTACACTTTGGTTTAGGGTTGAGGTTTACGGTTAGGGTTATGATGAGGGGTTAGGGTTTGGTACAAGGTTAGGGTTAAGCGTTAGGTTTAGGGTTGAAGATTAGGATTAGGGTTAGGATTAAAGGTAAGCGTGAGAGTTAACGCTTAGTGTTAAGGTTAAGAGTTAGGGTTAAGGGTTAGGGATAGGGTTAGGGTTAGTTTTAGGGTTAGAGTTATGTGCTATGGTTTGTGTTAGAGGTTAGGTTTAGGTTTACTGGTCACGGTTACGGTTACGTTAAGGGGGTAGCATTATGGTTAGGGTTAGGGTTAGGGTTAAGGTATAGGATTAGGGTTAATTGATGGGCTTAGGGTTACGGTTTAGTGTTAAGGTTAGCATTAAGGATTAGGGTTAGGGTCAGGGTTAAATGCTTGGGTGCGGGTAATCGTTAGGGTCAGGGTTTAGGTTCACGGATAGGGTTAGTGTTAAGGCTTACGGGTAGGTTTAGGGTTGAGGGTTAGTGTTAGCATTAGGGCTTAAGGTTAGGATTAGGCGTTAGGTTCGATTTAGGGTTAGATCTAGGCGTTAGGGTAAGGGCTAGCGTTAGGGTTATGAGATAGGGTTAGGTTTAATGCTTAGGATCAGGGTTAGGGTTTGGGGTTAAAGTAAGTGTTTGGGGTTAGGTTTAAGGATCCAAGGTTAGGGTTATTTTTAGCTGTAGTGTTAGGGTTAGGGTTAAGGGATCCCATTAGCATTAAGGGTCTTCCTTACTGTAGGGTTAAGGGTTAGGCTTAGAGTTAAAGGTTAAGGTTAGGGTCAGTGTTAAGATTTAGGGTGAGGGTTAACGGTTAGGGTAAAGGTTAAGCGTTAGGTTTAGGGATTAGTGATTAGGGTTTTTGGTTAGTGTTAGGGTTAGTGGTTAGGAGTTAGTGTTTTATGAAGGGGTATGGTTAGAATTAGGATTGGGGTTAGAGTTAGGGTGAGGTATAGGGGTTAGGTTTAGGGGTTAGTTTTAGGGTAAAAGATAGGATTAGGGTTATGGGTTGGGCTTCGGTTTAGGGTTAAAATTTTCTGCTAGGGTTAGGGATAGGTTTAAGGGTTAGCTTTAGGGGTTCTGGTTAGGGTTAGGTGTTAGGTTAGTGTCAGGGTTAGGTCTAGTCGTGAGGGTAAGGTTTAGGGTTAGCTTTAAGAGCTAGGGTTAGGTTTAATGGTTAGGATTAGGATTAGGGTTAAGGGTTAGGGTAAGGATTAGGGGTTAGGGTGAAGGGTTAGGGTGAAGGGTTAGGGTTTTTGTTAGGCATAGCGTTGGGGTTAGAAGTAAGGGTTACTGTCAGTGTTAGGGTTGTAGGTAGGGTTACGGTTAGGGTTAGCGGTTTAGAATTAGGGTTAGGGATTAGGTGTCACAGTGATGACTAGGAGATAGGGTTAGAATTATGGGATAGGGGTTGTTCTCAGGAAATGGGTTCTGCATTAACGTTAGGATAAGAGGTTAAAGTTAGGCGCACGGTGAGGTTTACGTGTTAAGGAGAGAAATAGGAACAGGGTTGGGTGTTATGTTCAGGGTTAGGGTTATCTGTTAAAGGTATTGTTTATGCTCAGCGCACGGGCCCTGTCTGCATTAGGCGGGCGAGGGGAGTTTAGGGGGCTGGGATTGTACCCGGGAACCCACTCTATCATACTCTGGGTATGGGCCCGTGGGTTTCATGCAGGACACAGTGGTAGAGCCTCCTTTCACGCATGGCATGGGAGGATTGCAGGCTTTCTAAACTCTAAGAAAGCAAGAAGTCTGAGAATTAGATTTAGGGTTAGGATTATGGTTAGGGTTAAGGATGAAGTTTAGTGTTAGGGTGAGGGCTTAGGGTTAGGGATTAGGGTTAGGGTTAAAGCTTACTCTTAGGTTTAACGGTTACACTTTGGCTTAGGGTTGAGGTTTACGGTTAGGGTTAAGATGAGGGGTTAGGGTTTGGTACAGGGTTAGGGTTAAGTGTTAGGTTTAGGGTTGAAGATTAGGATTAGGTTTAGGATTAAAGGTTAGCGTGAGAGTTAACGCTTAGTGTTAAGGTTAAGAGTTAGGTTTAGGGTTAGGGTTAGTTTTAGGGTTAGAGTTATGTGCTATGGTTTGTGTTAGAGGTTAGGGTTAGGTTTACTGGTCACGGTGAGGGTTACCTTTAGGGGTTAGCATTAGGGTTAGCGTTAGGGTTAGGGTTAAGGGATAGGATTAGGATTAAGTGTTGGGCTTAGGGTGAGGGTATAGTGTTAGGGTTATCATTAAGGATTAGGGTTAGGGTTAGGGTTAAATGCCTGTTGAGGGTAATGGTTACGGTCAGGGTTAAGGTTCACGGATAGGGTTAGTGTTAAGGGTTACGGGTACGTTTAGGGCTCAGTGTTAGAGTTATCATTAGGGCTTAAGGTTAGAATTAGGCGGTAGGTTAGATTTAGGGTTAGATCTAGGCGTTAGGGTAAGGGCTAGCGTTAGGGTTAAGAGATAGGGTTAGGTTTAATGCTTAGGATTAGGGTTAGGGTTTGGGGTTAAAGTAAGTGTTAGGGGTTAGGTTTAAGGATCAAAGGTTAGGGTTATTTTTAGCTGTAGTGTTATGGTTAGGGATAAGGGATCCCATTAGCATTAAGGGTCTTCCTTACTGAAGGGTTATGGGTTAGACTTAGAGTTAAAGGTTAAGGTTAGGGTCAGTGTTAAGATTTAGGGTGAGGGTTAATGGTTAGGGTAAAGGTTAAGCGTTAGGGTTAGGGATTAGTGATAGGGTTTTGGTTAGTGTTAGGGTTAGCGGTTAGGAGTTAGTGTTTTATGAAGGGGTATGGTTAGAATTAGGATTGGGGTTAGAGTTAGGGTGAGGTATAGGGGTTAGATTTAGGGGTTAGTTTTAGGGTAAAAGGATAGCATTGGGGTTACGGGTTGGGCTTCGGTTTAGGGTTAAAGTTTACTGCTGGGGTTAGGGATAGGGTTCAGGGTTAGCTTTAGGGGTTCTGGTTAAGGTTAGGTGTTAGGTTAGTGTCAGGGTTAGGTCTAGTCGTGAGGGTAAGGTTTAGGGTTAGATTTAAGAGCTAGGGTTAGGTTTAATGGTTAGGATTAGGATTAGGGTTAAGGGTTACGGTAAGGCTTAGGGGTTAGGGTGAAGGGTTAGGGTTTTTGTTAGGCATAGCGTTGGGGTTAGAAGTAAGGGTTACTGTCAGTGTGAGGGTTGTAGGTAGGGTTACGGTTAGGGTTAGCGGTTTAGAATTAGGGTTAGGGATTAGGTGTCACAGTGATGACTAGGAGATAGGGTTAGAATTATGGGATAGGGGTTGTTCTCAGGAAATGGGTTATGCATTAACGTTAGGATAAGAGGTTAAAGTTAGGCGCACGGTGAGGTTTACGTGTTAAGGGGAGAAATAGGAACAGGGTTGGGTGTTATGTTCAGGGTTAGGGTTATCTGTTAAAGGTATTGTTTATGCTGAGCGCACGGGCCCTGTCTGCATTAGGCGGGCGGGGGGTAGTTTTGGGGGCTGGGATTGTACACGGGAACCCACTCTATCATACTCTGGGTATGGGCCCGAGGGTTTCATACAGGACACAGTGGTAGAGCCTCCTTTCACGCATGGCATGGGAGGATTGCAGGCTTTCTAAACTCTAAGAAAGCAAGAAGTCTGAGAATTAGATTTACGGGTAGGATTGTGGTTAGGGTTAAGGATGAAGTTTAGTGTTAGGGTAGGGCTTAGGGTTAGGGGTTAGGGTTAGGGTTAAAGGTTACTCTTAGGTTTAACGGTTACACTTTGGTTTAGGGTTGAGGTTTACGGTTAGGGTTAAGATGAGGGGTTAGGGTTTGGTACAGGGTTAGGGTTAAGTGTTAGGTTTAGGGTTGAAGATTAGGATTAGGGTTAGGATTATAGAATAGAGTGAGAGTTAACGCTTAGGGTTAAGGTTAAGAGTTAGGGTTTAGGGTTAGGGTTAGGGTTAGGGTTAGTTTTAGTTTTAGAGTTATGTGCTATGGTTTGTGTTAGAGGTTAGGGTTAGGTTTACTGGTCACGGTTAGGGTTAATTTTAGGGGGTAGCATTACGGTTAGGGTTAGGGTTAAGGGATAGGATTACGGTTAAGTGTTGGGCTTAGGGTTAGGGTTTAGTGTTAGGGTTATCATTAAGGACTAGGGTTAGGGTCAGGGTTAAATGCTTGGGTGCGGGTAATGGTTAGGGTCAGGGTTAAGTTTCACGGATAGGGTTAGTGTTAAGGGTTACGGGTAGGTTTAGGGTTCAGGGTTAGAGTTAGCATTAGGGCTTAAGGTTAGGATTAGGCGGTAGGTTAGATTTAGGGTTAGATCTAGGCGTTAGGGTAAGGGCTAGCGTTAGGGTTAAGAGATAGGGTTAGGTTTAATGCTTAGGATTAGGGTTAGGGTTTGGGGTTAAAGTAAGTGTTAGGGGTTAGGTTTAAGGATGAAAGGTTAGGGTTATTTTTAGCTGTAGTGTTAGGGTTAGGGAAAAGGGATCCCATTAGCATTAAGGGTCTTACTTACTGTAGGGTTAAGGGTTAGGCTTAGAGTTAAAGGTTAAGGTTAGGGTCAGTGTTAAGATTTAGGGTGAGGGTTAACGGTTAGGGTAAAGGTTAAGCGTTAGGGTTAGGGATTAGTGACTAGGGTTTTTGGTTAGTGTTAGGGTTAGCGGTTAGGAGTTAGTGTTTTATGAAGGGGTATGGTTAGAATTAGGATTGGGGTTAGAGTTAGGGTGAGGTATAGGGGTTAGGTTTAGAGGTTAGTTTTAGGGTAAAAGAATACCATTAGGGTTACGGGTTGGGCTTAGGTTTAGGGATAAAATTTACTGCTAGGGTTAGGGATAGGGTTCAGGGTTAGCTTTAGGGGTTCTTGTTAGGGTTAGGTGTTAGGTTAGTGTCAGGGTTAGGTCTAGTCGTGAGGGTAAGGTTTAGGGTTAGCTTTAAGAGCTAGGGTTAGGTTTAATGGTTAGGATTAGGATTAGGGTTAAGGGTTAGGGTAAGGCTTAGGGGTTAGGGTGAAGGGTTAGGATTTTTGTTAGGCATAGCGTTGGGGTTAGAAGTAAGGGTTACTGTCAGTGTTAGGGTTGTAGGTAGGGTTACGGTTAGGGTTAGCGGTTTAGAATTAGGGTTAGGGATTAGGTGTCACAGTGATGACTAGGAGATAGGGTTAGAATTATGGGATAGGGGTTGTTCTCAGGAAATGGGTTATGCATTAACGTTAGGATAAGAGGTTAAAGTTAGGCGCACGGTGAGGTTTACGTGTTAAGGGGAGAAAGAGGAACAGGGTTGGGTGTTATGTTCAGGGTTAGGGTTATCTGTTAAAGGTATTGTTTATGCTTAGCGCACGGGCCCTGTCTGCATTAGGCGGGCGGGGGGAGTTTAGGGGGCTGGGATTGTACCCGGGAACCCACTCTATCATACTCTGGGTATGAGCCAGGGGGTTTCATGCAGGACACAGTGGTAGAGCCTCCTTTCACGCATGGCATGGGATGATTGCAGGCTTTCTAAACTCTAAGAAAGCAAGAAGTCTGAGAATTAGATTTAGGGTTAGGATTATGGTTAGGGTTAAGGATGAAGTTTAGTGTTAGGGTGAGGGCTTAGGGTTAGGGCTTAGGGTTAGGGTTAAAGGTTAATCTTAGGTTTAACAGTTACACTTTGGTTTAGGGTTGAGGTTTACGGTTAGGGTTAAGATGAGGGTTAGGGTTAGGTACAGGGTTAGGGTTAAGTGTTAGGTTTAGGGTTGAAGATTAGGATTAGGGTTAGGATTAAAGTTTAGCGTGAGAGTTAACGCTTAGGTTTAAGGTTAAGAGTTAGTGTTTAGGGTTAGGGTTAGGGTTAGGGTTAGTTTTAGGGTTAGAGTTATGTTCTATGGTTTGTGTTAGAGGTTAGGGTTAGGTTTACTGGTGACGGTTAGGGTTACTTTTAGGGGTTACCATTAGGGTTAGGGTTAGGGTTAGGGTTAAGGGATAGGATTAGGGTTAAGTGTTGGGCTTAGGGTTATGGTTTAGTGTTAGGGTTATCATTAAGGACTAGGGGTAGGGTCAGGGTTAAATGCTTGGGTGCGGGTAATGGTTAGGGTCAGGGTTAAGGTTCACGGATAGGGTTAGTGTTAAGGTTTACGGGTAGGTTTAGGGTTCAGGGTTAGAGTTAGCATTAGGGCTTAAGGTTAGGATTAGGCGGTAGGTTAGATTTAGGGTTAGATCTAGGCGTTAGGGTAAGGGCTAGCGTTAGGATTAAGAGATAGGGTTAGGTTTAATGCTTAGGATTAGGGTTCGGGTTTGGGGTTAAAGTAAGTGTTAGGGGTTAGGTTTAAGGATCAAAGGTTAGGGTTATTTTTAGCTGTAATATTAGGGATAAGGGATCCCATTAGCATTAAGGGTCTTCCTTACTCTAGGGTTAAGGATTAGGCTTAGAGTTAAAGCTTAAGGTTAGGGTCAGTGTTAAGATTTAGGGTGAGGGTTTACGGTTAGGGTAAAGGTTAAGCGTTAGGGTTAGGGATTAGTGATTAGGGTTTTTGGTTAGTGTTAGGGTTAGCGGTTAGGAGTTAGTGTTTTATGAAGGGGTATGTTTAGAATTAGGATTGGGGTAAGAGTTAGGGTGAGGTATAGGGGTTAGGTTTAGGGGTTAGTTTTAGGGTAAAAGGATAGGATTAGGGTTACGGGTTGGGCTTATTTTTAGGGTTAAAGTTTACTGCTAGGTTTAGGGATAGGGTTCAGGGTTAGTTTTAGGGGTTCTGGTTAGGGTTAGGTGTTAGGTTGGTGTCAGGGTTCGGTCTAGTCGTGAGGGTAAGGTTTAGGGTTAGCTTTAAGAGCTAGGGTTAGGTTTAATGGTTAGGATTAGGATTAGGGTTAAGGGTTACGGTAAGGCTTAGGGGTTAGGGTGAAGGGTTAGGGTTTTTGTTAGGCATAGCGTTGGGGTTAGAAGTAAGGGTTACTGTCAGTGTTAGGGTTGTAGGTAGGGTTATTGTTAGGGTTAGCGGTTCAGAATTAGGGTTAGGGATTAGGTGTCACAGTGATGACCAGGAGATAGGGTTAGAATTATGGGATAGGGGTTGTTCTCAGGAAATGGGTTATGCATTAACGTTAGGATAAGAGGTTAAAGTTAGGCGCACGGTGAGGTTTACGTGTTAAGGGGAGAAATAGGAACAGGGTTGGGTGTTATGTTCAGGGTTAGGGTTATCTGTTAAAGGTATTGTTTATGCTTAGCGCACGGGCACTCTCTGCATTGGGCCGGCGGGGGGAGTTTAGGGGTCTGGGATTGTACCCGGGAACCCACTCTATCATACTCTGGGTATGGGCCCATGGGTTTCATGCATGACGCAGTGGTAGAGCCTCCTTTCACGCATGGCATGGGAGGATTGCAGGCTTTCTAAACTCTAAGAAAGCAAGAAGTCTGAGAATTAGATTTAGGGTTAGGATTCTGGTTAGGGTTAAGGATGAAGTTTAGTGTTAGGGTGAGGGCTTAGGATTATGGATTAGGGTTAGGGTTAAAGGTTACTCTTAGGTTTAACGGTTACACTTTGGTTTAGGGTTGAGGTTTACGGTTAGGGTTAAGATGAGGGGTTAGGGTTTGGTACAGGGTTAGGGTTAAGTGTTAGGTTTAGGGTTGAAGATTAGGATTAGGGTTAGGATTAAAGGTTAGCGTGAGAGTTAACGCTTAGGGTTAAGGTTAAGAGTTAGGGTTTAGGGTTAGGGTTAGGGTTAGGGTTAGTTTTAGGGTTAGAGTTATGTGATATGGTTTGTGTTAGAGGTTAGTGTTAGGTTTACTGGTCACGGTTAGGGTTACGTTTAGGGGGTAGCATTAGGGTTAGGGTTAGGGTTAAGGGATAGGATTAGGGATAAGTGTTGGGCTTAGGGTTAGGGTTTAGTGTTAGGGTTAGCATTAAGGATTAGAGTTAGGGTCAGGGTTAAATGCTTGGGTGCGGGTAATGGTTAGGGTCAGGGTTAAGGTTCATGGATAGGGTTAGTGTTAAGGGTTACGGGTAGGTTTAGGGTTCACGGTTAGAGCTAGCATTAGGGCTTAAGGTTAGGATTAGGCGGTAGGTTAGATTTAGGGTTAGATCTAGGCGTTAGGGTAAGGGCTAGCGTTAGGGTTAAGAGATAGGGTTAGGTTTAATGCTTAGGATTAGGGTTAGGGTATGGGGTTAAAGTAAGTGTTAGGGGTTAGGTTTAAGGATCCAATGTTAGGGTTATTTTTAGCTGTAGTGTTAGGGTTAGGGATAAGGGATCCCATTAGCATTAAGGGTGTTCCTTACTGTAGGGTTAAGGGTTAGGCTTAGAGTTAAAGGTTAAGGTTAGGGTCAGTGTTAAGATTTAGGGTGAGGGTTAACGGTTAGGGTAAAGGTTAAGCGTTAGGGTTAGGGATTAGTGATTAGGGTTTTTGGTTAGTGTTAGGGTTAGCGGTTAGGAGTTAGTGTTTTATGAAGGGGTATGGTTAGAATTAGGATTGGGGTTAGAGTTAGGGTGAGGTATAGGGGTTAGTTTTAGGGTAAAAGGATAGGATTAGGGTTACGGGTTGGGCTTAGGTTTAGGGTTAAAGTTTACTGCTGGGTTAGGGATAGGGTTCAGGGTTAGCTTTAGGGGTTCTGGTTAGGGTTAGGTGTTAGGTTAGTGTCAGGGTTAGGTCTAGTCGTGAGGGTAAGGTTTAGGGTTAGCTTTAAGATCTAGGGTTAGGTTTAAAGGTTAGGATTAGTATTAGGGTTAAGGGTTAGGGTAAGGCTTAGGGGTTAGGGTGAAGGGTTAGGGTCAAGGGTTAGGGTTTTTGTGAGGCATAGCGTTGGGGTTAGAAGTAAGGGTTACTGTCAGTGTCAGGGTTGTAGGTAGGGTTACGGTTAGGGTTAGCGGTTTAGAATTAGGGTTAGGGATTAGGTGTCACAGTGATGACTAGGAGATAGGGTTAGAATTATGGGATAGGGGTTGTTCTCAGGAAATGGGTTATGCATTAACGTTAGGATAAGAGGTTAAAGTTAGGCGCACGGTGAGGTTTACGTGTTAAGGGGAGAAATAGGAACAGGGTTGGGTGTTATGTTCAGGGTTAGGGTTATCTGTTAAAGGTATTGTTTATGCTTAGCGCACGGGCCCTCTCTGCATTAGGCGGGCGGGGGGAGTTTAGGGGGCTGGGATTGTACCCGGGAACCCACTTTATCATACTCTGCGTATGGGCCCGTGGGTTTCATGCAGGACACATTGGTAGAGCCTCCATTCACGCATG